>NW_017307131.1:324017-415681 GCF_000935625.1 Nanorana parkeri | reverse complement strand
CCCGGTATTTTTGAAAATAGCGGTCAACAGCGGCTTGTGAGTCGCTGATGACAGCTATTAATTTAAAGGGGACAGTCTGCTGAACAGTTCTACTATAAGCTAATGGTCGCTAAAGCGACCATCAGCTTATAGTAGAACTGTAAATGCCAGGTCCGTACGGCATACTGAGCTGGCCAGCTGGAAGCACTTTTGTAGCTCCGTACGCCGTACGTCCTTGGCAGCGAAAGGGTTAAATGTTTTTTTCGGACAAACATATTGTTTGAATTTGTTACATCTATGTCTTGTGCAAGTACATTTGTAGGTTGTTTATTAAATAATTAGCTATCTGTAATGCAAGTCATACAAATGGAATATTATGTATTCAGTTTGTCTCCTCATAACTCTCTACTTGTATTTAGCATGGAGCTTGTGTTAATGCCATGGATCTATGGCAATTTACACCACTACATGAGGCTGCATCAAAGAATCGTGTTGAAGTCTGTTCCTTGCTGCTGAGCCATGGTGCTGACCCAACACTTGTCAACTGCCATGGGAAAAGTGCTGTGGATATGGCTCCTACTCCAGAGCTGAAGGAAAGATTGACTTGTAAGTATGACAGTGACCACCAGTTCATTAAAAAAAACATATTTTTATTTTAGGCTTTATGTAAACATAGAAAACTAAAAGATAACATCATATGATAATAAACTGGGGAGTAACTTATATGGTATGGTGGCAAAATGTCATGTATGCACTCTATTCTTTTACCAACTATAAATGGTAAAGTCTAAAATTATGTATATATTGTAGAAATAAATTAAATGTGGTCAGGTGTAGCAATTTAAAACCGGTTAACCCTAAAAATGAATGTATTTGCTACCTAATGTTTTCTGGCTGTACTCATGGATAATTTTCCAGAAATTTCATCCAATTTCAGTCAGCTTTAAACAAACATTTCAGGCAAAAGCCAAATTTTAGATCATTTTTCATTCAAAAGCTGGATAGTTACAGTTCCATTATCCATAACTTGAGAAGGGGTGGTAAATGTCATGTTTTGTGTATTATAAATGTTGCACTTGTTTCACTATAATTGTATCTTTGTTTGAATTTCAGATGAATTCAAAGGGCATTCTTTGCTGCAAGCTGCCAGAGAGGCAGACCTGGCCAAAGTGAAAAAGACACTAGCTTTGGAAATCATTAATTTTAAGCAGCCACAGTCACATGAGACAGCATTGGTAAGAAAATATGGCTCGGTGTCTTTGTTTGGAAAAATTATAGAATAATTTCAGTTTCTCATACATGAAAATAATGTATTTACTAAAATTTTTGTAGCTTTCACCGAGGCCTGTTTGCAAAACACAAAGGTTCTATCTTTACATTTAGAAGAATTATTCAGGTACATTTGGTTATGCTGCTGCCTTCAAAAAATTGGACACTGGCGAACAAAGCTGAAAAAGACAGCCCAGTATAAACCCTTCCCACTCCCAGCATACCTCAGTTTTTTTGCTAGTGTTCAAGGGGAAAGGGATGTCTTCCAAGAGAAGAAAACCTTTTCTTGCTTTTATCAAAATACTTTTTTATCTAGCAAGTTTCTTCAGTAGCTGCAGAGCCAGAAGGGATTTCATTTGCAGCTTTCTGGAATGGTTAATCGTCCACATGGCCAAGTTAGCCATACCCGGACCCTTCTGAGAAGTGGGGCCAGCCTGTAATTTTTCTTTTTGTACTGGAACCTGCTTATTGGGCTCACTTAGGTACTTTTGTGCAACCTATGAGGTGGCCACAGCGTGCTACACAGGTCCAGGGCCATAGTGCACCTGTCTGGTGGAATTCTGTTCCTGAAGATCCACTAGGCTGAATGTCTGCCAAAGGACTGAAGACTGAAGAGGGACATGCTCGCTGGATCCTGCCTCCCTATTTGTGGCTATAGCAGTGTCATATGGCCATCAGGATCTCATCTGTGACAAGTAGGGCTTTTGCCCTTTTTGTGTACAGGGGAGCCCATGCTGTGCCTATTTCCCAGTTTTTCCCCTCTTCCCTAGATACCAAAGAACCACCCTGTGAGGTATGGCTGCCTCAGAAGGGTTCATGTGGGCCTCTGGAATTTCTAGACCCACTGAGTCTGGTTTGCCGTTGCTCAGGATTGTATTATTAATCTATAATCCCCAGGTTAAAAGTTATGAATTCCCGAGTGAGTTTTGGAACTTTAGGTTATTGCCAGCATTAAGGTAAGGATCAGTACCAGGCCATCTTGTGTGTTAAATAGATCTGTCAAGTGACAATGAATTGGTTCAATCATTAGGCCATGCCTGAAACAGCAACTCCGGTTATTAGTGCTTTATGATAAGGACCTTCAAAAAAGACCTGGTATCTCTCCTGATATCTGATGCTTTGGATTTTTAAGATGGTGTAAACAAAATTAATCACATCTGTGTAAGAGCAGCATGCGGTTATTATAACTATAAGTAATGAGTTTCAGTAAAATTAGATTAAGATAGAATTTCCTAATTAGTATTGTGCCCAGACCTTACTATCATCACAATGATCACTGAGAGAAAAGTGCCCCCCATGCTGCCGAGCCTAGTAGCACTCGGATTCTTACCCCTCGCACTTGGACAGAGGATGTACCTCCCCTCAGTGGTAACTTTAATGATTCTTAGAATCTCATATAGCTAGAAACCAGTTTGGCAGGTTACAGTATGGTCTATTTCACCCTAGGAACATTTCCAGATGTTGAGTTTGGAAGGACCCCTTCTCTACCTTCTGACCCTGGTGTTCCTATACAGCAGTTTACAGTATGCCCTCATCCCTATGTTATCTTGATGTGGAAATTTTCTTATCACCCAATCATATCCTTTTCAAGGATCCAGATGTGGTATCCTTGATTTTTTACTAGCCTTGTGGGTCATTCTCTTTTAGCCATTGGAATGTTACAAGGCAAGGGATCTCGCAATGGCTAACTGATTTCAAATTTGGTGACGGATCAGGCAACCTCATTCATTGTTATGGTTTTTCGTCATATATTAAGAGTACTAGACTTGAGTCTTTTCCGGTGAATGGCTGGCGCCCCCCTTTAACGTAGTTGTCTTTCCAGACTTCCGCTTGGTATCTGTTTATTCCTTTGGACTTGACCCAGTAAAAAAAAAAATTCTTGTTGACCACATTTGTCGCTGGTCTAGTTGTTTTCTTCCCTTCAGGTAGTATGTAGCTGTTATCCAAGTCTCAGTTGGACTGCTTTTGGACATCCTGACTGTTTCAGAATTCCTGTGTGCCTCAATGGTCGATAAAGAAAATAAGACTTTTGTACTTACTGTAAGAACTATTTCTTGAAGTTCATTAGGTCCTTATCCTTTGTATTATTGGCATTATGTACGGCTTCCAGAGAAAACCAAGGCACAAATGAATAAAAGCTAACTATTGTAAGCTTTTATTCATTGTTAAACACGGTCAGTGTTATATGGTTTGTCTCAACCCTCTATTTGTCACTTTTTCTGGACAGCTTGATCTGTTAAAGGAAGACGAATAGTAACAGGATTACTGGCTGGATCACAAGGGGAAAATAAAGGGAAAAAAAGTTACCAAAAACTGCAGCCACAACATCTAAGTATTGGAAAGCTGCAATATACAAATTTTTGCTTTTGGGTTTAGTTATGCTTTAAGCTAAATATCTCCTTTGTTTGGAAGAGACTTCCAGCAGAGGTAGTGAGTCTGTCAACAGTAAGTGAATTATCTAGAGCTATACTCAGACAATAAGGTTAAAAAAAGTAAAACCACAAAAAACAAAAACAACAAAAAAGGGGCAGAATCGATGGGCCACTTTGCTTTTTTTGCCTGCAGTCTTCTATATGTCTATCTTTCTGAAGGAGGCTGCCGTTGTCTTATAGGAGTACTTTGCTTTATTTCATTTCAATTTACATGTTATTGACTAGAGTTGCTTCATTTTAGCTGCTTTTACATTTCTGTAAATTGGACACTGTATTCAGAAAGTAGCAGACTTTTAAGCTGTATTTGCCAGAATTAAATTGCTTCACCATCAATTAAATCCAAGCATTACAGTGTATTTTTGTCAGCATCAGCTGGTCATATAAAAATATTAGAAAGCTACTTGGATTGTGATGGCCCTGAGTTTATGTATGACAGTAAGGGAGCACATCCTTAAAAAAGTTAAACACAGTTTTTTAACTGAGTCTAGTTTTATTTATGTGCCACAATTGGAAACTCATTTATTAAGTCCAAAATATGTCTTCTGTCAGATTCTGTCATTAATTAGACCCAGACCTAACATTCAAATTTTATAACATTTGTATTTTTATTTTGCTTACTGTCAGCATTCATAAGCACTTACTCTGTAATCCTACGGTGCATTTATACTTTCTCTTTTGCAGTTATATAAACACATGGCAGCGTGGTTTATTTCATTTAATGCATGAAAATACACCCAATGTATTAAATTGTGTTAATCAGGCTAGGGTAGCTCCATCCATTCTCAAGTTTGTTCTGTGAGCTGCAAATCAAGGGACATTGAGCATGACAGAGGATTATGCAAATGCTTCTATGCTGAATAAAAAGGTGTCTTTCTTTGTTTGTTTACTTGTGTTTACTTGTTTATTTCAGAAATAAAATGTCTTGTGTTTTTTGAGTCACTAATGTGTTTGGCAAAACAAATGCATGGAAAGTGAATACAGATGAGTAATTTAGACAAATCTGATCATAATAATTTACATTCAAATCCTAGGGATTTCAGTAAAGTAATGCAAAACGAAGGCGAATAATCTCAACTTAATCATCCTTAATTCTGTAATTGCTTTTATTATTGAATTTCAAATATCTATATTAATATGAATTTAATGTTTGTGCACTTGTGTGATAGGCGTAGTTGACAGCAATTCATTGTATGCTAAGTAAACAACCATTGCAAAGTGTGTGTGCGTGCAAACTTTTTTTTTTCGTACAGTAAATTTGAAATGTTGTGTATGTATTTCTTTACTGTTTATTAAAGTGACACTAAATTCAGGAGTTTAAATCTTAAAAATGCATTCAAGTACCTTGACTATTAACAAAATGTATCTTATGTGTGTATTACTCAGCTGTAGATTCTCAAATCATTTCTAAATTGGTGCTGACACGTCCTTCCTTTTGGAGGGTGACTACTTTTGTTCCCCATGGTCCCTGTGTGTGTTGTAAGGTAGTCACCGCTCCAAGCTCGCTCCCGTGATGAACTACAATCTCAATACAAATGGGTAAACTAAACATGAGATCATAGTGGAAGTGATCTTAGATCAGTGTCTACTTTTCATGGGAATTTACCATACTACGGGCATATAAAAAACGGATGTGAACTGACAACGCATGTGCAAACTGATGTAAACTGGTTCAGTTTTCATCAGTATTTTTGTATCCGTGAACCATGACTGAACTGATGACGCTCGTGTGAAAGGGGCCTCAGAAGGATGAAAAATAGCAGCAGAATGTCCTTGGTATTCTTAGGGGGACCTATGTCTTTGGCTTTCCATAGGTTTATGAAGGTTTATGAAACTGGGCCTACAACTTTATAATGAAATGATCACCTTTGTTCACAGAAAATTGTATAAATACTTTAATTGCTTTATGTTCTACCCTTATTGTTTACACTGGTGTATAAATCTTTTGCTTTGGCAAAATAAGTATTCATTTCTTTGAACATCCTAATTTAAAGCCATTATTTTAAACTTTCACCCACACTGTTTATGTGCATCAACACCTGAAGCAGTTTATGGAATGTTCTGCTTTTCAATGTGAAGCATGGTAATGCCATATTTGTATCTGAATATGCTAAATGGCAACATTTTAAAACATCTTTGTCTAGTAAAATGCAAAACAACTTCTTTCTGTGTCCTCATGTGACCTATGCATTACCTAAGAACATTTAAGTATCTGAAGACAGTTGTTTGGGTACAGCATAGTGTACCAAGAAGACAATTTATTCTCTGACTTCTTGCCCACACAGATAACTTGGGCATTGCTCATCCTTGGCACTGCAATTCAAAAATCCAAATAGTTTTCTGAGGAGCATAATTTACTCTTGATTACTCTTGCGTTTTGCTCAGCATGTTGTTTATCTGATCCAGACTTTTGATAAATGACTGAAGGGTTCCATCTGTGTACTTTGTAGAAAGACTGCCCCAGGAATATATAACCGATATAGATGATATCTGTATAAATATATATATAAAATATAACCTTTTTTTTTTGTTATATATAACACACATTTTATACCTTTTTTGCAGCACTGCTCGGTGGCTTCATTACATCCCAAAAGGAAGCAGATAACAGAGTTGTTGCTTAGGAAAGGAGCCAGCGTCAATGAGAAAAACAAAGAGTACGTTTTCTATTTGTGTTGCATGATTCATAGCGCTGTAAACGTTGTTTTGTTCCAAAACTTTGCCAGCTTTGTCTTAAATCGTGACGGTAGAGCCTGGGTTCTTGTAAAATCTAGTTGAGGTTTTAATTGTTAATCTAGATTATATCTTTTTCATTACTTTGCTAGAACTTTGTCCTAAAACTTTAATTAGATGTCATGTTTCATCTGTGAATTTAAGACCAGTGAACTGAAATGGAACTTTAGTATTCTGAAGTAGAAATATTTTGAATACTTGATTGTGAGTAGTTTAACCTGCTGTCCGGCCGTTGTAATTAAACGGCCGGATAGCGGCTTCTTGAGGGCGGGTGGGCGTCTTTAGGAGGCGGGCACGAGCAGGAAACAGGCTTTGAATGTAAACAGCAAGCGATGGCTGTTTACATACAAGCGTTCGGGCGTCTGTAGAGATGCCCGATCGCTTGTAATATGCGGTGTGCTCCGCTGTTCCCGGTGTGAGTCCGGGACCAGCACAGCAGCTCTGCGGCCGGAGATCAAACGGAGCTCAGTACTCGAGCTCCGTTTGATCTCCTGTCCTCTTCTGAATGCAGGCAGTGATTGTATTACATCACTTCCTGTATTCAGTGTCACTCTCCGGTACAGAAACCGGAGAGAAGCTGGTGAAGCAGGTCTCTGCTTCATCAGCTTCTCTGGGGGTCCCTAGGTGACATTAGGGGTCTTAAAGACCCCTGATGTCTCCATAAAGAGGACCTGTCACTGCAAATTGGCTATCACATAGGGAGCTTGTTTGCTCCCTATGTGATAGCAATAAAGTTCAGTGGAAAAAAAAAAAGGTTTAAAAAAATGTGTTACATAAAAAAATTAAAAAGCACATATCAAAGCAATAAAAAAATTAAAGTCCCCCACATGCACACGCAAACATGCGTCAAGCCCGCCTACGTGCGAAAACGCCGATTACATCCATTGCGCCGCACATGGTACATATCGCCGCGAATGTCGGAATGAGAGCAATAATTCTAGGGTCATCAATCACTGATAACACTAAACTGATGAGCGGTAAAAGCTTTTAAAGCGACGGCTATAGTCAATTTTGAGTATGGTCGTTTTTTTGCGATTTAACGAGTGCGCGCAATTTTAAAGCAGTTAAGTTTTCATTAATAAGGTATAAAATGTGTTTTTACATACATTCTCCTATAATTGATGCTACAGCAGACTGCGAGGGGGATAGGTAGCACTAAGAAACTAGTCAGTTTTGCTGCAATACACATGAGCTGGCAAGGAACACTCCTGATAAAATGAAAAATAATGAGCAGAGGAATGATTCATCACTGTGCTGTTGCTAGTTCACTGTCCAGACATAGGCTGGGGTCAGGGAGGTGAGTGATAAGCTGCAGTAGAGAAAATTCAGGACACTGACAAGGCTCTGCTGTGTGCCAGGGCTTTGTATATCTTATGACTGGTTGGGAAGGTATCACTGATCACAAGCTCAAATGCTTGTATACTTATTACCAAGTCCTAAGGTTCTCCTGTACTCTTTAACTACTATATAATTTTGCTCAAAGGTTCCCTTTGTAAGAGACTCTACATACCAGACTTACTCCTCAGTAAACCTGTAATTCTAGCAATTATTGAAGAAACTGTTTCTTACCGGTACTTCCCATAGCCAAATGTATTGTACCAAAGATCAAAAACCATGGTACATCCCTATAAATTCCCCTCACTTCTACAGTCCCCAAAATCCTGCAGGCAAATAAATCTCACATTCTGTCAATAGGCAGTTGTTTGTAACAAAATGAAACCAGTAGCATGCACAAATCGTTTATTAATAGATCCACAGTATTCCTCTGCACAGCATATCGAATATGATGTAAAGTCTTATTGAACATTCAGTTCTAGTTTATTTTCTTGGATGATATCATCCAAAACAACATCCCTAGGATAAAGTCAGAGTTGAAGGGCACTGTATGACACTTAACTCCAGGTAACTAAGATGTAAAAGGTAATATATTGTTTATCCTCATAAGTCTTGAAAGTGTTACACACAACAATTTCATGAGCAGCAGGGCACACTATGACAACCTGTACCTAAGAATGTGTCTTGTTGATAAACAAACATGCAGCATGTAACTTGTCATCCAAAGGCTTTTCAATATACATATCACTGGACCCTCCTTATACATATGGTTACGTTCTGACAGAGCTATTGAAATACCGAATTAAATCTTCATGTTTCTTGATTCAGATTCAAAAAGTACAGGCTTTTTTATATTTATATTATTTATTGGTATCGTATTAATAGTATTAACCAGTGTACTTACATCTTTAAGGTGTAATAACTGGTTAACTGAATACATTGCTGTAGTTTGTTAGAATTTGTTATTTACTATATAAATGAGAAACTTCCTATTTTTTTTTTTTAGTTTTATGACACCACTTCATATAGCTGCCGAGAGAGCACATAATGATGTCGTGGAGGTTTTGCATAAGCATGGAGCAAAGGTAATGTTGAGCTCATTTATGTTTCTTTCATACTTGTAATATAATTTCAAACCCTAAAGTCTAATAAAAAAGTATTTCTGATGTTGTTGTATCTGTCTTCCTCTGGACTTCCTATCCTGGTGACAACATTGTCACAAGGACAAAAAGTAAGGCAAACTATCCCTCAGGAGAAGAAAAATAGAAATAAATACCTTGCGAGGGTTCCAATCCATTCTCATCACTATGCGGTTTAATTTTGGTCACCAATCCACAGAAAATATGTCCTGGAGATGGAGAGGGTACAGCGAGGGGCAACTAAACTAATTAAGGGGCTGGAGGACCAAAGCTATGAGACAAGGTTGCTAAATTTAAACTTGTTCACTCTAGAAGTGAAGCGATTAAGAGGGGATATGATTTTGATGTACAAATTGTTTAATGGTGATACTAATATAAGTAATGAACTGTTTACTGTAAACTTCCTAAAGAAGACTAGAGGCCACCACCTAAAGCTGGAGGAAAAAAGATTTAACCACAAAGGACATAGAGGGGGCTTTTCTGTTAGAGCGGTAAAATTGTGGAACTCTCTTCCATAAGCAGTGGTATCAGCAGAGTCTGAATACATTGCTGTAGTTTGTTAGAATTTGTTATTTACTATATAAATGAGAAACTTCCTATTTTTTTTTTTTAGTTTTATGACACCACTTCATATAGCTGCCGAGAGAGCACATAATGATGTCGTGGAGGTTTTGCATAAGCATGGAGCAAAGGTAATGTTGAGCTCATTTATGTTTCTTTCATACTTGTAATATAATTTCAAACCCTAAAGTCTAATAAAAAAGTATTTCTGATGTTGTTGTATCTGTCTTCCTCTGGACTTCCTATCCTGGTGACAACATTGTCACAAGGACAAAAAGTAAGGCAAACTATCCCTCAGGAGAAGAAAAATAGAAATAAATACCTTGCGAGGGTTCCAATCCATTCTCATCACTATGCGGTTTAATTTTGGTCACCAATCCACAGAAAATATGTCCTGGAGATGGAGAGGGTACAGCGAGGGGCAACTAAACTAATTAAGGGGCTGGAGGACCAAAGCTATGAGACAAGGTTGCTAAATTTAAACTTGTTCACTCTAGAAGTGAAGCGATTAAGAGGGGATATGATTTTGATGTACAAATTGTTTAATGGTGATACTAATATAAGTAATGAACTGTTTACTGTAAACTTCCTAAAGAAGACTAGAGGCCACCACCTAAAGCTGGAGGAAAAAAGATTTAACCACAAAGGACATAGAGGGGGCTTTTCTGTTAGAGCGGTAAAATTGTGGAACTCTCTTCCATAAGCAGTGGTATCAGCAGAGAGTATTGAATCATTCAAAAATTATTTAGATACCTTCCTCAGCTACATACAGTGGTACAGGTACTCTTATTGACTGGAACACACACAGACTTGTATAGACACACATACAGAGGTTGAACTTCGATGGACCCGTGTCTTTTATTCAACCTCAAACACTATGTAACTATCCAAAAGCTAAAAAGAATGATTTGTTTGGACTACCACGTTTCGTAAAAGCAGGGGAATATAATCTTAGGGAGGTGGAGATTTGCTGGCATTTCACCGAAGCAGTTAAAGATTTTATCATAAAATCAAGCTTGACTCTTAGTTTCAAACTGTTTGGAGATAGAAAGTTTGAGCAGGGAAGGAACAATGGTGAACATTAATAGAATTTTTTTTTCAGACAAAACTAGGAAATCTGTTTATGTGCACATATTATGCTGCTGCTGATTAGTGAAATGCTGCTAGAACAGCCTGTCAGTACAATTTATAGGTTAACAGTTTAAGCCAGGCCTATGATTGTTTTCCTTTGGAGCAGTAAGGGTCAGTTGTACAGTAGATGTATGATGTTAGGGCTGAACGTGTTGTTTGTGACAGATGCTGTCTTTTTGGTTCTCCTCTATATTTATAGATCGTTCAGGTTTAGATACATTAGGTCAGTACATTTATTTGTAATTCCTACAGAATTTCAAACGCAAATTAAGCTTTCATAAAAATTACTGTGCAGCTCAATTTCTGATTCATCCATGTTCCTGGCAACAGGATGAGTCATTAGATTTGAGTATCTTGGCCATTTATCTCCGGTGATATCTGTGTCAATTCTTCAATTCTTATTTTTCTTTTAAATTCTTTAGTGCAAAATACATTGGCACATAAGTGTTTTCAACATGGTCAGCTTCTTAACTTCATGAGCAAGTACCAAAAGAACATCTATGAATGAAAACATTTAGTTTATACATCCACAATGAAATGGGTTCTGATGCCCTGTAAAACTGTGGTCAGAATGTCCTTTAATCCTAAGTGTGTTGAAAAGACAGGGATGAGTAAATAGAAGCAAGAGGGAAGGTGAGTTGGGTCAGTCTCACAAGGAGAAATGGAAGTTATTAAAGGGGAATGAGCAACTCTATTTGGGAACACCAATGCCACCGTTGATCAGAGGAAAGAAATGGGATGGGTAGGAGAGCATGGGGGGGCGGGGCATAGGCAAGATGCAGGGTTCACACTCTGGGTCAGGGAAGGAAGGGAAGTCAGACAATGGGGGAAGAGAAGGGGAAAAAAGGGTGTGGGGTTGTGGAATATGGTGAGGGGTAAGAGGAAGGAGCAGGGGGGCTGAGGATAGTTATAGAACAGTTTAAAATCAAAGGGGTCACAACAAAGAGGGGACTATAGGTCACGATGAGATTCAGAGAAGCCTGTACTCATTCGTGATGGTATAATCTAACCAGTGGAACCATGTGGCACAACATTTTTCATCTGTACCTTTTGAGTGAGCTAGTGAGGTCTTCCATAACTTTAATATAATTTATTCTGCCAAACCCTTGTTTCATGAATGGTGGGGAAGGATGTTTCCACAGTGCCAGGATATAGGTGGGTGATAAGTATGTCATGTAATTATGGCTGACCTTTTATAGGTTATAGGGGAAAGGTGTTCTGATGTAGCAGTAAAAGGCTGGATCTTTGGGAATTGGAAGGTCAATGTTTCTGATTGATGTTTTGCGCATGATCCCAGAAGTGTCCTAACTTGGGCATGACAGAAGTTATGTAGCAGGTCTCCAGCGAAAGAGCCACAATGTCAACACTGATCAGGAGAGTTTGGAAATTAGGAGTGCAGAATATGAGAGGTCCTATACCACCATATTAGTTTGTAACCCGATTCTTGATATTTGTTGCTTCACGAAAGATTTACAAGCAAGAGTAAGAGTTTGGCTTTCCTTTCCCCGGAGAGCTGTATTTATAAATCATGTTCTTGTTTGAACGGAAGTGGGGAATCGGAATCATCCTGAAGAAATGTTTATAGCACGTTGAAAGAGTTTGTTTAGATGTGCATACTCTTGAGCATTGTTTTTCAAACGGTGACAGGAGCTGGTCAAAAGCCAATGCTTTGGGTAGTGATGTTGTAAAGTGAGATAGCTGTCTTCACCCTCAGTGTCCGAGAGAGGCCATGTTGGGATCCATAGACATGTTGGTGAACAATGGTAAGGATGATTGCGTACTAAAGTGTATGGCTCTGTATTTGCTTGTCTCGCTTAGTATAAGTGAACCCCGGTAGAAAATGATGGGTTCCCTGTAATAGGGAGCAGTAGGAGAGTGTACAGACCCTTTTCACAGGAAACCTTTTGAGCTATCAACGAAGTAGGCCCAACCATCAAATGTAGTTTAAAGCAAGAGGAGTGGGCTTATCACACCAAGGAACTGCAGAGAAAGGAACAGGGGAGGAGGCCTGTTCCATGGATGTTCACCCAACACCTGTTGGGTGTATACCAATCTACAATATGCAAAGCGTTAACTGCAGTGTGGTAGCCGTTCATGTCTGTCAGGGATAAGCAACTCGCTTTAGCCTTTTGTAGTATACTATGTTTTACCCTGGCAGCTTGGTGGTCCACACCAAGAATCGATTCTGTTGTCCTAAAAAAGGATTCAAGCTAATGATTGGCTGACAGCCGCTGCATTGGAAAGCAGCAGAATGCCGACACACAACATGTAATTGTATGGGATACAGTTACATGCGGTTTGAAATCACTCTCCCTGGAAACATCGATCATGCATCTAGGGAGAGTGATTGATTCCTAACTGCATGTAATCATATCACATACCATTACATGCTCTGTGCTGACGTTCCTCTGCTTTCAAATGCAGAGTCTGTCACCCTATCATCAACTTGAATGGATGACAGCTGCAGCTTGTAAACAGCAGATTAGAGATTCCTGCTGCAGGAAATCGCAAGTTCCTGATGCACGAATCCCTAATCACACCTAAAATATAGGTGTGAATGGAGCCTCATTAAAGTAATAGACTTGTTTTTAAAAGGTGCAGGATGAGAGAGTTTTGACTTTTCCTATGCAAGATGGAAGTTAAGACTTTTCAAAGATGTGTGCTTGTTCCAGGTCAGTCATTAACTAGGTAGTCCCATTAGGATCCTAATGACAGCCCCAGGACAGTGCCAGATCCTATAATGCATATGCGTTTAAAGTGTGAAAGCCCTATTTTGCCAAGAAAAAAAGCCTAGCCCTCGAGGTCAACTAGCTACTTTGCAAAGATGTTGGCAAATTTTATTGCGTATTCTTAACCTACTTTTATTTTGTTGCTTCTGAGAAGGGGCATTCTAGTGCAAAATTTCAAATTGACTTATGTTTGTGGTTTTGTTTTTAATGTGATGTCATGATCAATCCAAGGGTGGTAAGAAACAATTTAGCACTGGCATTTCTGTAGAAATACAAGTAGCTTATTAGTGATAAAATTAATTAGTGCATGCTTCTGGCATAGAAAGTGAGACAATTATGTACAATATATGTACATTTTTTTTAAATAAAATTCAGTAGTTTGCTTAATCGAAGACCCTGAATTTCTAAACAGGAAGCTCAGTGATACAAAGTGGTTGGAACTCTTGTGATAATGCCACGTAAAAATGCTATCCTGCATTTGGGTGTAAATGAAATTCTGGTTCTTAAATACAAATGATTCTGTAAAAGAGACTGCTAAATATATTTCAATTTATTTGGAATAGTGTACCCTCTCCTGTTAATTATAAGAAAATTAGAGTTTAATAACCATGTGAATTGATTTGGTTGTGCTTGAGTTATCAAACCACACGTTTACTGCAGAAATCTGCAAGCCTACTGGAAATTTCCTAGATGATCCTGGTAGAGCTGCAGCTAACGATTATTTTCAAAATCGATTAGTTAGCCGATTATTAAGCTCGATTAATCGGTTAATCGGATAGTCTCCTTACTACTTCTCCCCGCGTCCCTGTGCCGATCGTGGATGTGGGCGGGCGGTGAGCGTGAGGCGGGGAGGAGGTGCGGCGTGTGTAGCGTGGATGCGGGCGGGTCTGGCAGCGGCGAGCGTGAGGTGGGGCGCGCAACGTGTGTGGAGCTGTGGACAGGGGCACCTTATCAAAAGCCGATTAATCAATTATTGAAAAAGTTGACAACTTTTTCAATAATCGATTATAATCGATTATGTCGATTAGTTGTTGCAGCCCTAGATCCTGGCAAAAAAAACCTCCCTTTGGGAAAACAAAATGGTTGAGGTCAGGACTTAAGTGTTTCACTTCAGTGAGTGTCAAAGCAACTCTCAAATCTTTTTTTAACTGCCGGTAAATCAAGGTCTCCTTGTGTGTTAATGACATGACATGAAACATGACATGAAACATAACACCGGAAAATGAAATGTTACTTGATACTGATTGTCAAAGCTGAATATGGGTTCTCTTTCTGGCTCTACTGTCTTAGGCCCCATTCACACTTGCGTTTTACGAATTCCAGCTGCAAGAATCAGAGGTTTCCTGTGGCCAGAATGACAAGTGTTTTCAAAGAGCAGCTCAGCCTATGCAAAGCAATAACAGGCTGATAGTGGCCATGGCTGTTTGCACATCCAGCGATTAGCTGCGGTTAGGGACAGACTGTGCCCGGGATGATCATCTGTTCCACAGGTAATCAGTTGATGCCCTGTTTACTTCTAAACAGCCTCAAACAGCTGTGGGAGCATTCAGCCTGTCATTGCCTTGTTCAGGCTTCCCAACCACAGCTTTTTCCAAACACATGTCATTCTGGTCGTGGGAGGAGGAAAGTGGAGTTGGGGTGTTTGGTGGTGGGGCAAAATTGTTTTGTTTTTAAGAGCTCGTTCACACCCGCAGCTGTGTTTAGAAAGCAGTCACTGGTGTGCAGTGTCATTGCACTGAAAACAGTACATCACACTGACTTTTTACCCCTGATCTTTATTGAAATGTCACAAACTGACTTTTAATGCAGCTCTATTCACCACAGCATATTGTGATGCAGTGTTGCAACACAATGCAGTGAAAAAAGTACTGCATGTATTTTTATTGTATTATTTATTTTTTACAGGTGTTTATATGGCATTGACAATTTTACACAGTGCTTTACATAGTTTCACATTCACATCAGTCCCTGCCGTCAAGTAGCTTACAATCATGTAGTAGTTTTTTTTCAGTGCACAGCAGGGGTGTGTACTGACTACATTGTAAACAAGGTAATTTGCCTTCACTATGCATTAGGACTAGGTGATTTTTGCCCTGGGTCCTAACTTTTTTTTTTTCTCAGTTGTCCAGGCCAGCGTAATAATTTATTATGGTAAAAATGTTTGCTTTATTGTAGCAATCTTAACATAAACTCTGCAGTTGCATTAGTTCTGAGCTTCTTTTAAGTTTTCAGGTCTAGAAATATGTAAACACAAGTAGTTTATTCAGAGTTGTCAGTGACAAATTACAAGTTCTTCAGGTTGGGATTGCACCATTGCACATTGTTTTTCATGGAGTATATTAGGCGTTTGTTATAATGCGTGCTTTTGTTTACTGTTCAGATGAACGCTCTGGACACGCTTGGGCAGACAGCATTGCACAGAGCTGCTTTGGCAGGGCACCTGCAGACCTGTCGTCTCCTGTTAAGCTTTGGCTCAGATGCATCGATCATCTCTTTGCAAGGATTTACAGCTGCACAGATGGGAAATGAAGCTGTGCAGCAAATTCTAAGTGGTAAGTGAACATACTTTAGTCTTACGTTTAGACATTAACTTATGTTATTCATTAGTAAAGGATTACACACTGCAGGTGTGCTGTGTACATAGCATTATATTGGAAGATGCACATACTAATGCATTTGACATCAAATACATTTTTCTAAGGCAGGGGTCTCAAACTCAATTCCCTCGGGGGCCATTTGACAAATTTTTTTTCTCCCATGTGGACCGGTTGCCAAATGTCATACTTTAAAATAAAATGTAACTATATCCGGTATGGTACTACGTACCCCACTACACACACAGTAAGGCCCTATTCATATCTGCAAGTTTAGGTGCGATTAGGGATTCCTGCATCAGGAACATGCGTTTTCCTGCAGCAGGAATGCCTAATCTGGTGTTTACAAGCGACAGCTGTCACCCATTCAAGTTAATGATCAGATGACAGCTATGCATTTAAACGCCTGCACACTGCATGTATGCGATAGGATTACATGCAGTTAGAAAACACACTCCCTGGATGCACAATCAATGCGTCCAGGAGAGTGACTGATTCCTAACCAAATGTAATCATATCATGTACCATTACATGCAGTGTGCAGGCGTTTACATGCAGCTGCTATCATTTGATCATTAACTTGTATGGGTGACAGCTGTCGCTTGAGAACACCAGATTAGGCATTCCTGCTGCAGGAAAACGCAAGTTCCTGACAAAGGAATCCCTAATCACATGTAAAGATTCAGGTATGAATGTAGCCTAATACACTCCCCCACCCGTACACATAAACAAATCCTACCCATGCACACAAAAAAATAATACTAACCCTGCACCAAAAAAAAAAATTACCCACAACCAACCCCACACATTAAATACAATCCCAGTCGTCCAGTTCTCCCACACACCCACATATAAAATAACATACAGAGCCCCCTCTCCTGCTTACCTTTTTGCAGGCAGGAGGCTGTGAGGAGGAACGATCCCTGTGATTGATTGGTAAGGTCTGCTGTAGACCTTACTAATCCATTCTTTCAGCCAGCATTCACTGAAGGATTTCAGAGCCCTGGCCGAAAGGATCCGAGTGCCAGCACAGAGCAGCAGCTATGCGGTCTGCATCCGATAGAGATGCAGACCGTGTAACTCCTCTTGCAAGTCAGGTACGCGGTCAGTGACCGCATACCTGACTTGTGAGCTGGCTGCGGGCCACAAAGTAGCGGCTCGCGGGCCGATACTTTGAGACCACTGTTCTAAGGTATTGTTCAATGATTGTGGGCTGGAAGTTTTAAAGTATGCAAGAATGCAAACCTCTTGGCTGATAGAGACCCTGCCACCAGACCATTCATTTTAACAACAATCTTCCCATAAGATTACATGTATATTTAACGTATTGTATGCATGTTAATTAATTGCAAAAGCCTCCCTTGTGTAGACACCCAAAAGCCCTGAGCCTGCTGCTGGGTGCCCTCATCTTGTATGTGATGTCAGCAACCATAGCAGACTCTGAGCTGACTCTTAATTGGCCCTCTATAGTATTGCCCTTCTCTCCTTTTGCTTTTACCTGCAATTTCTTAGTTGTTGACAAGGTCTTTTAAAAGTACCTACAAATCTGAAATGGCCTTTGGAGCAATACTTGCTACTAGAAAATGGTAGAAAAAATATCTACACAAGCTTTGAAGAATGTTCCCTCTGTATTCCCGGACATTTTGCTCCATCTTATTTTTAAGCTCAACTCCTGGTTTAAGAGATTTTGTTAAAATGCGATAGGTATGTGTATTCTTACTTGTGTCTTGGCTTGCAGTAATCCAGTGTCAAAATTTGGCTCTGTACAGGAGCATCCTGTAAAAAAGACTTGTCACTGCTACGCTCTAGCCTTGTACGGGGTGATTGGTCTAGTATCCGGCCCAGCCTGTAGTAGGAGGACCTGCTCTG
The DNA here is from genome assembly GCF_000935625.1 of Nanorana parkeri. Classification (NCBI taxonomy): domain Eukaryota; kingdom Metazoa; phylum Chordata; class Amphibia; order Anura; family Dicroglossidae; genus Nanorana; species Nanorana parkeri. The sequence continues at coordinate 397,913 of NW_017307131.1, read as the reverse complement.
CTTAAGCTGTGTGCAGCACAGATAATGTCACTGCTACTTTTACAAGTAACTGGACTTGCAAAGGCATTTGTTGGTCATAAGTGGTTTTATATTCTTTGTGGATGTAGAGAAATATATTTAAATGAATGCTTTCGTGTCTATAGTTCAGTTTTAACAAGATACCTAGTCCCTAATTTAAAGCAACCATACAGCTTAATGCTGGCACTAGCATGCTGCATGCTGCATGCTGCATGGTGTATGGATATTTTAAGGTGTGGGCTAAAGCAAATATTTAGAGGAACATTTAATGCAAACCTTTTAACTCAGAAATGAACAAAGCAAAGGAAAGGCCCCTGATTCCCATGCCTGCTTATTGTTTTTTAATGCACTGTTAGGCAGAGAAGGTACTGTTTCATTTGCATTTTTAGCCTGTTATAATTTCAGGGTCCCGTCTGTCACCCACAGGTTTTTATTAGCTCTTGCACATTATGTATTGTGGTTCAGCAGTGGACCTGCCCAGATGCGGGGATTTAAAATAAATGCAGGCACCCACATAAACAAAATTCCAAGTGCGCATTACTTACTGTTAGGAAAATGTATTGGTGTTGTCTGTTCTGCTCTTCTAACTATATGCACAACGTATCTGTCTGTTCTCCTCAAGAAAAGCATACTTGAAAGGTGATCCGTACCCTAATTTAAACAGGAAATGACACCATGATTGCAATTAAAATGAGGGGATCTCATCTGGGGATTTTTAGTATTCCACAAGAATCAGCAGCAACCACTACCTTAACGTGACCCTGCCATATAAGTAAGATGTATAAAGCGATAATGTACCTGTAAAAAAGGAAATTTGCATGGACCCGCACCACAAAACTTTATTCTGTTCTTGAGAAATGTTCCCCGAAGTCCGCTGACACTTCCGGGAGTATTTCCTGCAGCTCTCACTGGTTTTCCTGCTGACCTCAAAATCAATACAGGAGATGGCGTCAGTAGGAGAAACCAATTAGAGGGACAGGGGGCCCCAGGAGACTGACAATCCCAGAAGTGTTGCTTTCTCAGAGAACTCTGAGGGAACCATTTCTCGCGAATGAAGTCACATTCAGTAGAAAAGTTAAGTATGCCCTATCTTGTTACTTGTATATGCTTGCTTTATATTTATCACTTAGTATGACAGGGTCGCTTTATATTTATCACTTAGTACAACAGGGTCACTTTATTGTAGTGGTTATTGCATATAAGAGAACTTTAACCTTCCATTAAGCATTCCTTGTTAAGTGAAATCTGAGAAAGATGTTTTTATTTAAAGTGACATTAACGGCTAAAGCCAAACCTCCACCCCCCAGTGCTAAAATAAGGACCTTAAATCATGCCTCTTAATCCGATCTTCTTCTTCTTTCCTGTCCTTTTCAGCTGTCCCTCCAGCGCTGGTGCGGGTCTCCAATCCAGTGCTGACTCCTCTGTCTTCTTCGCTCATGTCCCACGGAGTCTGTGCGGGTGCACGCTGCTCCATAGACTTACCTTGTGTCTCTCCTCATCTCCTGGCCGAACATCTGAACTGCGCATGCGCCCGCTCCCAAGGTCCTTTGTGACCACCCAAAAATGTTCAGATGTTTGGACAGGAGCGCACGGCGGAGACACAGGTAAGTATTAACCCTTTCAAAGAGTTTTCTTTTTTTTTTTATCGTTTTGCATATATCTACTGCTTTCAAGGGTTTTATAACCCTTGAAATAGACTCCACAGTTGTATATAAACGGACAGGGGATACCAGATTCCTAAAGTTTTAATTTTTACAAAGTTTTATCTTGGGTGTTTACCTTAAAAATACTTGCTATTTACAGAGTCGTTAAAGCAGGAAGACTTTGTATTCAAAGTATAGGCAATGAATGGTCAAATCTTTGCTCAGAGTTATTCCAGATGGTGTTTTACTATCGCAGACCAATTTGCAACCAGATGGAATGCTTAACTATAAATGTTCTGTTTGTTAAGTCATATGGTTATCCCTCTTGGTGCAGATGCCTTTTCAATTAATGAGGCTTTTTATCTAGCTTATTAGCTTATGTATTTCTACAGATTTCTCTCATCATCAGAAAGATTATGCTGTAAAAGGCTGGTATCCTTTTTACTATGTCCTTTTGGTCCAGAAGCCTGTGTGCTTCTCTGCTCAGGCTGGCTGAGCAATGGACTCTTAAATACTGTCCTGAAAAAAGATCTTTCTGCATCCGTAGGTTCATCTTCCTTTCCTGAGTGCAATATTAAAGGTCATCTCCTAAGAGCAGCCTTTCTTAAGGTGCCCATGCACTGCACGATTCTCGTACGAGAATCGCGGGAAATCCAGCAATATCTAGACCCAAGAAGAAACATTTAACATATTACAACTCACCAGTTCCTAAATGTCGTGGCTGCATTGGTTTTCTTTTTTAAGGCTAAGAACATCTTAAGCAAATACAGAAAATACCTGTTGATCTTGCCAGAAATGCAATGTCCTTGTCACTTCTTGAGACTGGAACCATAGGGTTTACATACACTTCAATGAATTGTCCTCATAAGCCTATTGTGGCATTTTCTTAAAAAATATAACTTTAAAGGAGAAGTATTGGGGAAGTAAAATATACTCTTCACAATATTTAGAGCCAGTGTGGACACTGCAAGCTGTCGCACACCCTCTCTAAATACTGAGAGCTGAATGATCATTCAAACGCTGATTGCTCAGCTCATGGCCTCCTCCCTGTCTGTCATGGCTCCCTACAGAGATTCCCCCCTCTGCTTTCTGTTCCTCCAGAGCTTATTAAAGGGACAGACAAGAGAGGGGACAGGCACAGCTGGCTCTTGCTCTAGAGAGGTGTCATTCAGGCAGCCGGGTAGATCCCCAAAAATCTGTCGGGACCCTTCCCAGGTGCAGTGCGGCTCTGCTTTCAGCATATAGAGGGCAAGAAGTATTGGAAGAGCATCAAGGTCAAAACACCATACATCTCTTTATTTCAGGATAGAATCTCCTTAATGTAATGTGGTCCCAGGATATGGTTTACCTTCATTTTCTTATTTGTTTGTTTAGTTATTGAAAGTAGCAGCAAACTGGCTGAACTATATTCCTTAGCTGTACAAATATGTTTGATCAGGTTACTAAAAGTTAAATATTCACGACAAAACCCAAAGCTTCTTCCCACAGACACAGTTCACATTGTGCTTTAGCGTGGGCCCATTTCCACTGCTGTGATTGGCTGCATTTATTTATTATTGCTGAAACCCAAACTTCACAAAAGTAGTAAGGCTAACAATGGTTAATGACTGTTAACCTCATTGCAACAAAAAAAAACCCCACAAGTGCAATTGAGTTAAAAGATCAGATGTGACAGTATATAGTGGGTCAGTTTACGTGCATACTTTGCATACTGTACATTCACATCAGTCCCCGCCCTCAAGGATCTCAAAATCCAGGATACTCCTATACACACACACCACACACACTGATGCTAGGACCAATGACTACTATCCCTCATCATTGGTGTCTTTGACCGCAGTTGATAACCCCCAGCATTGATGTCAGTGACCTCAATAATAATCTCCAGTATTAGTGTCAGTGACCTCAATAATAACCCCAAGCATTGATGTAAGGGGCCTAGTGTCAGTCACCACAATAATAATGTTAACCCCCAGCATTGGTGTCAGTGGATGCAATATTAACCCCTAGCATTGGTGTTAGCGACCGCATTATCCCCCGATGCTCAGTGTCAGTGACTGCAATATTATCCCGCAGCCTCGATGTCAGTGACTGCAATAATTATCCCCCAGCATTAGTGTCATTGAACACAATTGTAACCCCCAGCATCGGTTTAGTGGATGCAATAATTACCCCCAGCATTGAGGTAAGGGGCCTAATTATAACCCCCAGTATTGGTGTCAGCATATGTGACCACAGTATTATGCCCTAGCATTGGTGTCAGTGGCTACAATATTATCTACCAACATTGGATTCGGTGACCAGAATACCATTCCCCTGTATTGGTGTTGACTGCAACAAAACCCCCTCAGAATTGGTATCAGTTACTACAATAAAAAAAAACCAGCATTGGTGCCAGGGACCCCAATATTAACCCCTAGCATTGGTGTCAGTGTATGCAATAATTACCCGTAGCATTGGTGACAGTGGCCACAATATTGTCACTGGCATTGATGTCAGTAACCGCAGTATTGACCCCCAGCATTGGGGTCAGTGGATGCTAAAATAACCCCTAGAATTGGTGTCAGTGATCACTATAATATCCACCAGAGTTGGTGTCCGTGACCACAATAATAAGCCCAAGCATTGGTGGCTGTGACCACAATATCAACACCCAGCATTGGTGTCAGTGGCTGTATTATTATATCCCCTCACAATGGTGATCAGTAACAGTGCTGTTAAATAACCTCCCTGCACTGGGGCTCATTTTTAGTGTTATTTAAACCCCTCCACTGGTGGTCAGTGCAGTGTTTTCTTTTGTTAGTAAACCCCTCCATATGTTTATGGTCAGTGTTGTGTTCACCCTAGGCCTAGGACATGCGTCTTGGACACCAGACCTTTTTATTGTAGGATAAAGGGAGATTTGTACTTTCATTTACCAATTGCTGTCCCATTTATTGATCAAATGAGGTGAAACGGTTGTCAGGTGTGCTGTCTCTTCCCCGCATAATATTTGCTAGCAGGTCTAACTTCATTTTTATTTATTTTTAATAACAGAAAACACACCTGTCCGCACTTCTGATGTTGATTACAGACTACTTGAAGCTTCCAAAGCTGGAGACTTGGATACTGTAAAGGTAAGATCCATTACCAGTTGTGCCTTGTAAGTGATTCCTAGTAATGGTAATAGTACTTGAAATTGAAATCCACCCAGAAACTGAATTTGGATTTGGGTGTGTAGCAGCAATATTGGCCTTTGTTAGAAGCAATATTTATTATTTATGTATTTTAAAAAAAAATATTGTTTGCAAAAATAACATTCTATAACTAAAATGTGTTTTCTTTTGTCCAATAAAGAAGGTTTTGGATTTAATGAGGAACTAAACTTTGCACCATACACATAAAAAGGCATGCAGAAGGAAAGGGCTAGTCACTTTCATTGCCTGTGGTCTTTCTGCAGCTGAATTTTTAACATTAATCACTTGCAATGCCTGTCTCTGTTTAGATGGGGCCAACTTGGTAGAGGCAGAGTTTTGCTTTCCCATGTCAGAGCCTTAAATCCAGCAAACAAAACAGTTAGCAGCACAGTAATGAGCACCAATTCTCACTACAACTCTCGATGCTTGCTGGCACATGCAAACTGCTCTATAATACACAGCGCCCTGTACACAGCCCTACTATGGCCTACCTATATCAGTCATATGTCAGAACGGTTCCTTTCGCAAGGCTTTCATGAATTTAGCTTCCTGCAGAATCAGCTGGTTCCCTGAGCATTGGACATGATACCTTGTTTTAGGGTGGCTCCTTGGGAGCCACCCTTGTGTGTGCTAGTAAGGTGTCTGTCTCCACAGGCACAACAAGGGAAGCCAAACCCCTGCTCCTCCTTCCCCAAGCTGGTAGATGGACAGTTGCTGGAGATTGTACCTCTCTTGTACTAAACAGGAAGTTCAGGGAAATAGAGCTGAGAGCGTTGGAGCCAGCTGTTTGGAAAAACATGATGACTGTAATTGTTTAGACAACAAAATAAATCAATACTGTACCGGGCAATGTATATTTGTTTCATCTGGATTCATTATTGAAAAAAGTTTGAGAGTTTAATACTACTTTAAAATGGGATATCCAACATAAGAGACAATGTTTTTGTTATTGCATATTGCAATGGATATTGCATTCAGATACAGGCATACTTTACAAAATACTATTGTCTTCCACATCTATAAAAACAGTGTCTGCCTGACATTTTTATATTTCTGCTCCAGAGTCAACAAAATAGCAAAAATAAAGTTTGGGGTTTCAACATTCATCTTGTTCAGTATCTGTAATTATCTTGTGTGTTGTTAATAACACGAGTCAACTTTACTTTGTATAAGCCTGACTGGATTTAGTTACAATTATGATCAATTTATGGTTTGGTCTGGTGGTGATGTTAAATAAGAGTATTTGCTTTAACAGGTAATGCATTTCTCTCATATTTTGTGAAAATTTGTTAGACAACCCGTATATTTAAATAATTTTTTGAAGGGGATAGTAGGATTGATTTCAGCGAGGGGAGGTCACAAATTCAATTTTTGGCTTAGAGTTTTCGGGTTACAAATAATGTCTTTTGCAAAACAAAAAAGTGTATTTCTCTAACTCTTGAGTCTTGAATATGCTTAGTAGGCACATTTTGTATTGAGCACTGCAGAATTTCATCATGTAAAAACTGTAATATTTTTTACCAGTAACCTTGAATGGCCGGGCATGACTATAATAAGTGCCAGAGAGTACCCAATGATTGAGGCCGGGATCACACCTGGGCGTTTTACAGTGCTGATCGAAGCGCTGTAAAATGCTCAAACAGTAAAATCCCATACTTCCCTATGGGTATGGTTCCCACCTGGGCGTATTTCAGCCCGTGAAAACGCGCTGAAAAACGCCCTACGCCCAAACAAGTACAGGAGCTTCTTTGGGGCGTTTTACCGCGCGCATCCATTGGTATTCCCGAGTGTGGCTCGGGGTTAACAAAGCGGTAACACAGTTCACCACTCAAGCCCTAATGATACAATTTTTCCCATTACTAGTAACCTCTGCCAAATGTTGTCATTTAGGAGCATTTAAAGTCAACTGAAAAACACATACTGTTGTGTGGTGTTCAGGGCTGAAGTGGAGCACCTCAGACCTAAATAACATTCCCTACTTTGAAAAGCTGCAATCAAATCGTTTAGAATGAGTACTTGGCTTATAATTCTATGGTGATAAGAAATGGACTAGCGGTACCCTTTTGGGTTACTTTAAATGTAAAAGTGTTTTGGCAGGGCTGTAACATTTATTTATTTTTTTAATTCTTTATTTATAAACAAAGTGGTGGGATACAGAGATAATTCACATCGTATCTGGGCCACATGGCCGCACATCAAACAAAGGCAATGAACAACCTGACGATTAGTGTAGTGCCAAAAACAAACATTGTGTAACATTTTTTTAAGGTAATAACTCCCATAAATAAAATTACTTCTACTTTTTGTAGATGAGTACTGATGCCGAATTAATGTAACCATGACAACCAATAAGTTCAGCGAAAGGTGTATCTTGAGCATCCTTAAAATATAGCTATAAGCCCTTCTGAAAATAGTTGCTTTGTTTCGAAAAGCTTGCTCTACTGTTCTAAAAGACAGTTCCTGTTTATTTCTAGATTTTTGCCTAAAACAATATATTTTTTTCTGAAATGCAATGTACAAAAAATTGTTTATGGATTCCATAACCGAAATGTTACTGCATTTTAAGTTTCATCTGTATCTCCTACTGCTTGAACTTGATCCTAGAGCTAATATTTGAAAACACTGTCAAATTGGGGTTATGTTTTCTTTTTTGTCTAAAAGTCTTATTGACCTTTTTTTTCATACAAATGACAGAACAAATATGCTGTAAAGTTAATATGTTAACTGTTTTAGAGGAAGCAGTAGTCACAAAACAGCATTGCTTGTATAAAGTTTCCAGTGGCACTTTCGGGTTACCTTAGGCAGAGTGGTGCAGAAGAGCCACACAGTTGAATATCCCAAAACAAAAAATGTGAACAACCTCAAACATTGGGAATAAAAACGCGAAATCCTCATTCGCACCTAGGCGTTTTGACGCTCTGAGATTAGTGTGCCAAAACGTATTGGGTCTTAGGGGCAGTTCACACCACAATGTCCACGTTCCAGTGCGTTCAGCCTCTGGAACGCAAGCCAGCCGGCTCCCTGTTCAGGGGACAGGAGGGGGCGTGGAGATGCATTGAAGTCAATGGTGCCGCAGCCACGCCCACCCGGCTCCCTGTTCAGGGGCAGGAGGGGGCGTGGAGATGCATTGAAGTCAATGGTGCCGCAGCCACGCCCCCACCCACAGTGCAATCACTGCACCCGGAACGCAGTGCGATCTGCAAAAATAGTGCTTGCCAGGAGTTGAAAATTGACCTCTGATTAATTAGTGTTGATGGAAGAGGCATGAGTTAGAAGAATTTTGAATTGATGTTCATCAGAGAGAATATGATGACAATTCCCATTCCCTTTAGGCCAAGTAGTCAGGAGGGTTTACTTGTGCGACCACTAGGAGCACTTAATATAGCAGGGAGATGCCATGGGATGGATCAGATGCAGTCATGAATTTTTACTCTAACAGATTAAAGAGGAACTTTACTCTTTCCCCTCTTACTGTGTCTCCTGGGCTGTCCTCAAAAAACATACTCCCACATGTCCCGCTTTGCCTTGTGTAATTTGCCACTCAGAGTCCTGTGCTGCCATCTTCTGTTCTTCCCTATTAACAGACAAACTTTGAATTTGTTTATAGTAAAGTATGATAGGGTCAGGACCAATGCTAGGATCTTATTTCTGTTGTGTCCCCATTGGAGAGATTTTCCCTCCTTCCCTGTTGTGGTGTCTACACAGGAAGTGAGAAGACTGTCCCCATTGGTAATGACAATAGTGAAAACTGAATACAGATTCTAACCCTTCGATACTCTACTGAACAGTGTTTTAACCACTTGCCGTCCGCCCGTTGTAAAAAAACGGACGGACGGCACCGCAGCATTGGTGGGTTGCCGTCTCCAGACGGAATTTTTTTTCTGCTTGCGCGCGCCCCCTAGCGGGCACACACTGGCAGAAAAGACCTGACCAATGCAAACACCCGTTACCGGGTGTTTCACATATAGACGATCGGCGGCTCAATAGCCCGCCGATCGTCTATATGTGCTCGTTTTCACTAAACTGATGAGCGGTAAAAGCTGTTAAAGCGTCGCCTACGGCCAATTTTGGGTATATTCTTTTTTTGAGGTTTCGCGCGCGCACGCAATTTTAAGGCTTGACATGTTTGGTGTCTATTTACCCGACGTGACCCCGTCTTTTATATTCTACCAAAAAATTGGGTAATAATAAATGTTTTATCATTTAATATAGGGGAAACTGTTTTTTTTTTTATTTCGGTAATTTTTCCTTAATATAGTAAAAAATAAAAACCCCAGTGGTGAATAAATACCACCAAAAGAAAGCTCTATCTGTCCCCAAAAAAGGGTATAAAATTCATTTCAGTACAGTGTTGCATGACGGAATAAATGTCAGTCAAAGTACCACAGCGCTGAATACTGAAAAATGGCCTGGATGGGAAGGGGGTTTAACACCGCGGATGTCAACTGGTTAATTACTCTGTGTCCACGGTAGAGAGATTCTGCTAGCTTTTTGTTCCCTTGACCACACAGGACATAAGGGGCCCCAGGTTTTTTCTTGGTAGGTTTTCCGAAAACTGTTGTAACCGGGACAGGATGAGATGACAGCCTTTTGTGAGGGTGATAAAGATAGTAGTAGAGATTGCACATATAAGTTTCTAACCATATCCTTTAAAAAAAATGTATCTGGAGTTCCACCATTACCTGTCGTGTAAATTGGCGGGAAAATATTCTCTACCTCTTGATCTATTCAAAAGTGTTTTTTTTCTTGACCTACCACAGTCTTTACTTAACTAATTGAGTGTTTCCATTAATTTTTAAATGTAAAATCCATGATGTATATTGCACCTTCTCAAGTAATTTTTTATGTTTTTTCTTTTTAATAATCTTGTTAACAGCAGCTATGCAGCCCTCAGAATGTGAATTGCAGGGATCTTGAAGGTCGCCATTCAACTCCATTACATTTTGCTGCTGGTTATAACAGGGTTTCTGTTGTGGAATATCTACTGCACCATGGTGCTGATGTGCATGCCAAAGACAAAGGGTAACCGTGTACTTCAAATGTTTTATTGGTTTTCTCAGCCTGTAATGTATTTTCACTATATTTTGCCTGTGAAATATAATGGTCATGGAAATAGTCTGCACTAAACTTCTTTGGAAATATTGATAGAATGAACAACAACCTCTTTTACGCCTGTGTTAAATATTTGTTCTCATCCAGTACTTAGTTTTGTTTTAAACCAGATATATTTAAAGATGACCTATAACCTCATTATTCTGAGGGTCCAGCACAGACTCATGACCCTGCATTCCAACTCCCTTAGAGTAGGTTCACACCACATTATGCTCATCTGCTCTTATGCATCAACTTGCACTGATACTGTGCATTGTTTTTTGACAAGCAACTGACACCCTATAGAGCAAGACGTTTTGCATTTTCCATGTGTTGGGACTGCATTGACCGATGCAGCCCAGCACATGTGATGTAAACAAGCCCTAAAACATCAAATTGGAGCTGCCCTGTTACAAGGCCAATCTACACACATAAGACATATTACTGGGAGGAGTTGTGACTAAATCATCAGCTATTGATCATAGTTGCTTATAATTCTATTTTATTTTCCCTTTGCACTCTTGTGATGTTTGTACTGTATGTTATAAAACATCTTTATGTATGCTTTCATTGTGCTTTCCAGTCCAAAATCCCTTTACCACTTCCACATTTTTTACAGTCAATGTTTGTTGTGTTTTAAGGCTGTTGCAGTAAGTCATACACGGATTCATGAAACTGATGTGTATTTGAAACGGCACTACGGTCTTTTTCTTTCCTTGAGATTTTTACATTTGTGTTTTATAGCTTTTGCTTAAAAAAGTCCTTCTTATTTTACTATCTCCATTAACGTTGGCAAACATTGTCTGATTGAACAGGGGTCTAGTTCCTTTACACAATGCTTGCTCCTATGGACACTATGAAGTAGCAGAGTTATTGGTGAGGCATGGGGCTTCTGTCAATGTTGCGGATCTCTGGAAGTTTACTCCATTACATGAAGCTGCTGCTAAGGGAAAATATGAAATCTGCAAACTCCTGCTTAAGGTAATATGATCTTTTTTTTGACTCCTTATAGTCAGCTTTGTTACAGTAGAGTTTCAAATATTTTATTTTTTCTTGCATTGGTAGCCTTTGAAAACCTTTATGCTTTGAAGCCATGGGCATAATGTTTTCTGAAAGGTTACTTTAGCTATAAACTATGCTTGGAGCTCATGTAATAAAAGAAAATGCCGATTGCTTGGCTTTTTATGTCTTTGTTGCAAAGGCCAAAATGTATTTCTTTTGAAAAACTTGGAAAGGACACATTTTACATTCCATATTCTACTGTACAGTAAAAAATCAAGAAGTGATGGAAATTAGAGTTGTCAGAAGTAGTTTGAAAACAAATTTGTATTTGGTAACAATAATGCTAAATATTGGTCAAATGTAAATGTTTGAGGTTTTCCATCTCTTGTGCTGTTCTAATATTATATTATGGCCTTATTACTGTCCTATACTTTAAAGCTCTTTAAGACCCACACGATCTTCCTGGTGCACTTACTCCCCTCTGTTGATCAGTAGTATTCTGTGTTAACTAAGCGTCTAACATCCATGTGGAGGATGCAGCTGTCTTTAAAGACTTCACCGATAAGCGACTGGCACCTCTCTCTAACGCCGTGTTTTGTTGACAGGCCCGGGTCTTCCACCTGTTTTCCAAGGGATAGCAGTTCATCCTTTGATCATAGAGCATTTAGAGCTAATGCTTGCAACCTTGAGCCTCAGAGCAAATTGGTTGTTGGTCTCCCATTTCAGTTCCCAAGCCCAAAGTAGCCCAAAATACCATTACAATACATTGGACGCAGTTTTGATCCTGTCTGTAACTGCTCTGCTCTGCTCCTGGAACGCGCTTGGTATGAACAAGGCGTCGGGGTCAGGGTCTACTTTTGCGATGTTGTTCCAGAGGCTTTTGGCTCCCTATTCTTTGATCAAGACCTTTTGAGCAAGGTGTTTTGCATGTGGCTCCCCTTGTTCGATTCCATGTGACTCCGAGAGATCTGAATTTGATTGTCTTGGGGCTTCAAAAACCTAATTTTAAACCTGTCAAGGATATTCACCTTTCACCCATCTTTCTTCATACTTAAGCTAGTTTCGGCCTTTCATCTCAACCAGAACATCACCCTGCCGTCTCGCTTCATCAGAAAGGTATTAACTGAAGAGAGATGCTGATTGGTTGCCATTGGCAACTGCTCCAGTTTCTGTGTGCTCCAGTTTTGATAAATTCCCCTCTCAGTCTTTTGTCATTCCCGATGATTCCTGTAACAGCAAACTACCTTCTCGTTCCACGATTTTTCCAGTGGTTCAGATAGCGCATTATCCAAGCTTATAAAGCACACAATACTAGATCTGTGCGTGCCCCTTGGGCTTTTTAGCATCAGACGACTGTTTCTAAAATCTGCAAGGCTGCCACCTGGCATTCCGTTCATACGTTCTCCAAGTTTTACCAGGTGGATATTCAAGGCTCATTTGATGCCAGCTTCAGGTATAAGGTCCTTTTAGGCAGCTCTTCTAGCTTTAGGAAGTATTTGGTTCTGTTTTTTTTTTTCTGGGGGCATGTTAGCTTTTGTTTCATGTTGCACACCGCTTACGTTGACTGCTTTTGGACCTCCCAACGGTATATGACTTCCAGTGCTCCTCAAGCAATGAGAATGAAGATAAGATTTTTTTACTCACCGTAATTTTACGGTGAGAGAGACACAGGTACCCACGTCTCTGTGTTTTTGATCATGATCTTCCCTCTAATTTTGACATCGGTCTCACCGCACTGTTCATACCCCAATTACTGCTTTGCTGCAAAACTGAGGCATGCTGGGAGTAGGATTGGTTATCTTACAATTTTTGTTGTTTGCCAGTGTCCAATACTTCTATAGGCAGCAGTAAGACCTGACACTATACGAGTTCCGGTGTCATTCGATGGACTCCAAGAAAATTGTCAAAAAATCCTATTTTTGGGGGAAATTGCTTTCAGTAAACCCAAATTTCCACTCAGCAGTTTTGGTTTCACCAGCTGCTGTCAATGACTATGCTAGCAACAATGGTAAACTATCAGCTGAAAATGTTTGCATTCAAAAGAAGTAGAATCCAACAGCAGAATGTGTATTTGACAAACACAAAGGTGTCTCAAACTATTAAAGGGTAAATTATTCTCCTTCTCTGTCTTCTAGCATGGAGCTGATCCAACAAAGAAAAACCGAGATGGAAACACACCTCTAGACTTGGTAAAAGATGGAGACACAGACATTCAGGATTTGCTGCGGGGAGATGCAGCTTTACTTGATGCTGCAAAGAAAGGCTGCTTGGCTAGAGTTCAGAAACTTTGCACGCAGGAAAACATAAACTGCAGGGATACACAGGGAAGAAACTCTACACCTCTGCATTTGGCAGGCAAGTATTCAGACCTTTTGTGTACAACATTTCACATGTAAAACCTGTTTTTTTACCTGAACAGGAAATTCATGGAAACATTCTGGATTTAAATCACATTTGTTAAATCATTCATTGTTTGGGATAATCATTGCTTTAGTCATTTATATCAAGTGTATGAAGATTATATCCCATACTTAATTTATATCCCCTATAGATAGCTTGAGTCTATAGCAAGGCACAAGGAAATCAGGGCTGGTCTATTCCTTCACCTGTTTTGGCTAGAGTACCAGCTCCAGTGTGGTTGCTGCAGATAATACCCAGGTGTGCAGCAGAGAACAGAAAACACTCAAATTCCGCAGGCTCTACAATCGCCATATTCAACTCAAGGTGCAACAGAAATTATTGCTCAGACTCCATAATTGTTCAGAAGTAACTCTGCCCCGTGACAACTCCCTTCCGCTAATGTTATCAATGCAGCCACTACAGAATTACAAAAAACAAATATTTAAGCCCTTTGTGACCAGTGACGTCCATAGTACGTCACTGTCATTGGGCCAGTTTAAACAGACTTTAGCCGCCGGGACTCTGTTTACAATTGTAAAGCCGACTGTCGGCTTTACAATAGAAACAATCAGGCTACTCAGCTGTCGCCCGATCGCTTCTCCGGGCTGGTAAACAGGCCAACACCCCCGTAGTGTTTCCCGGGCTCTGTTGTCGGGGGGGAAACTGGGGAGGAATTCAGGATTCGCCGATCCCCTCCCCGTACTATGGGATCGGGAGCTATGCAGATTACATCACTACCGGTCCCACAGCTGTCAGTACTGGGCTCCTGAACCTGCGATCTGCACTTCAATAGCTTATTTCAAGTGTAAAGGTGACACTAGGGACCTTTTGGACCCCCAGCATCACCTTAAAGAGGACCTGTCCTCACCACTATGCTATCACATGGGAGGCTTGTAAGCTGCCCTGTGTGATAGCAATTAAAGTTAAAAAAAAATCAGTTGTTAAACTGAATATTAAAATAAATGTAAAAATAATTTTATTCTTTAAAAAAAAAAGTCCCCCGCGAGCACGCGCGTCTAAATGTAAACACGCGTCAGGTGAACCTGCGTATGAAAACAACAATCGTGCTACATGCATTGGGTATCGCCGCGCATGCCGGAGTGAAAGCAATAATTCTAAGGCCAATATTTATGCATATCTCTAAACTGATGACCTGTGGGGGCTTTTAAAGCGTCACGTATGGACTTTTTGGGGAGTTACTGAATTTTGTCAGTTTCACGGATGCACAACATTTTTAACCTGGGCATGTTGGGTATCTATTTACTCATTGTAATCATCTTTTATATATATATTTTTTTTAAATGGGTTTTTTATTGTGTTTTGGGGCATTTAAGGACATTGCGCTAATATCGTGCAACATAAACATTTTAAACTGCCAACATTTTATTCTACAGGGTCTTGGATTTCAGAAAATATATAATGTCTGGGGGGTTGAAGTCATTTTCAGGCCTAAAATGTGGATTATATCATGGGTACAAAAAATGAAAAAAAGGCCTTGGTCACTAAGGAGTTAAAATAACTGTCTCATTAATGTTTAAGTGAAACCAGGACCAGGGGGCTGCACATAATAGGCTTTTGTTGCTAATCTGCTCTTATGTTGCGTCTTCTTTTAAATTTTAAAATGGCATCAAGGTTCCCACTTAGTAAAGTTGTTGCTACATACTGACCTGTTTTATTTTTAATGTGATTGACAGTCATGGAGTAGCATTGAGAGGAGCAGTTGCAGATGGTCATCATTGAGCTCCATTCACAATTTAGCTCTGCTCCAGCGCAGCAGAACCTTCCCATAAAAATGTGCTCTGCCGCAGTCTCCCACAACTTTTTCAACCCCCCAATTGGCAACCCATTTTAGATTTACTGGACTGAAATATTTGGAAATGTACTGTACATAGTAAAATGCCTCCATTTACATTGACATGTGGTAGATTTTTTTGGTTTTACATTTGGATTTATTTATTTTCTTTTTGCAGCTGGTTACAACAACCTTGAAGTGGCAGAATATCTCTTAGAACATGGTGCAGATGTAAATGCACAAGATAAAGGAGGACTTATTCCCTTACACAATGCAGCATCTTATGGGGTAAGGTTTGATATTTGCACATGGTGTTAAAGAGATTATCCCAGTGCTCATAGTGAAACAGTGCTACAGGGTTTATCGGAGGAGGTAGCCCCATACTATTTAGTAGTACAGTAACACACCAGAGGCCTACACTCACCCAAAAACCCTGTGTGTGCTTGCAAAAAATCCGAAAATGGCATCAATTTCAAGCAATTTATAGCAATTTATAGCACGTCAAGGAAAGGCCAGGAGTCACAGATGTGCTGTCCAGCTGCATGTAACCAGCCTGTAGAAATCACTGACAGGATGGCTAAAGCCCCAGCTATACAGGTGTATATACACAAATCTCAATGTATACATGCATACCAGGACTTGCACACCGCCCCTAAAAATATTTGCAGCCTGATACTACAGTTGTTTGAATTCTTTTTTTTTTCTTCTCATTAATCTGCACTCAGTACCCCATAATGACAAAGTGAAAACAGAATTTTAGAAATGTCTTTGAATTTAATAAAAATAAAATATCACATGTACTAAAGTATTCAGACCCTTTACTCAGTACTTTGTTGAAGCACCTTTTGGCAGCAATTACAGCTTCAAGTCTTTTTGGGTGTGACTGACAAGCTTTGCACAACTGGATTGGGGGATTTTCTGCCAGTCAGGTTGGATAGGGATAGTTGGTGGACAGCCATTTCCAGGTCTCTCCAGAAATGTTCAATAGGGTTCAAGTCAGGAGTCTGTCCGGGATGCTCTGGGAAATTCACAGAGTTGTCCCTAAGATACACCTGTGTTGTCTTGGCTGTGTGCTTAGAATTGTTGTCATGTTGGAAGGTGAACCTTCAGCCAAGTCTGAGGTCCTGAGCACTGTGGAACAGGTTTTCCTTGAGGATATCCTTGTACTTTGCTCCATTCAGCTTTCCCTCAACCCTGACCAGTCTCCCAGTCCCTGCTGCTGAAAAACACCCCCACAGCATGATGCTGCCAACACCATGCTTCACTGTTGGGAAGGTATTGCGCAGGTAATGAGTGGTGCCTGGTTTTCTCCAGACATAACGTTTAGTATTGAGGCCAAACAGTTCAATCTTGGTTTCATTAGACTAGAGAATCTTGTTCCTTACAGTCTGAGAGTTCTTAAGGTGCTTTCTTGCAAACTCCAAGCGGGCTTTCATGTGTTTCTAACCACTCTGCCCTAAAGGCCAGATCGGTGGAGGGCTGCAGTGATGGTTGTCCTTCTGGAACTCTGTCGCATCTCCACACCTGATCTTTTGTGCCCGGTAATAGTGACCATCAGGTTCTCGGTCACCTCTCTTACTAAGTCCCTTCTCCCTGGATTGCTTAGTTTACCTGGGGGACAAGATCTTGGAAGAGTCCTAGTTGTGCCAAACTTCTTTCATTTGAGAATTATGGAGGCCACTGTGCTCTTGGGAACCTTCAGTGCCGCAGAATTTTTTTTGTAGCCTTCCCCACATCTGTGCCTCTCAATAATCCTGTCTCTAAGCTCTGCAGGCAGTTCCTTTGACCTCCTGGCTTTTGCCCTGTTACAGTATGCATTGCCAACTGTGAGGCCTTCTATAGTGAGATGTGTGCCTTTCCAAATCATTCAAGCAAAACAAATAGCAAACGAACTCATAAATTTGTTACCAGCTTTACAGCAAGGTTCACATGGAAGGGCCTAATACAGTACAAACCGCAAAAAGTTTTCCCAGCACGCTCGCCAGCCAGCATGCAAAAAAACGTCTCACCGCAAAGGTTAAAAACAGAGGTTTAGATACACGAAGAAGATGTGTATCTAAACCTCTGTTTTTTTTTGTTTTTTTAATTCTTTATTAATGCAAACATAAGAGCACCTACACAGAACCGTACAAACACCTGGGCCTTGCGGCCAGGCATTGCCATACATTTGTATACAACTTCGGATTATCCTATTCACTACCGTCCAGCCCGGCCCGCCCCCACAAATTGCTCACTTACAACCCACTACTGTCGGGTCTGCATCTGTACTCCCATGACTTTTTCCATTTTACTTACATAAAACTTATGGATATACAGTAAGAACACAACAGCTCCACAAAGTATACTCTCCTACGATCAGCGCGGACAGTTCCGTGGCAATCCAAAGAGAGTGAAGAAACAAACACTACACAACAAAGAGCAAAAGAATACACTGGGGGAGGGGAAGACAACACCCAAGTCCCGATCCACCGGAGCCACCCTCTTGCTGGCACCATCTCCCGAAGTTCACCCTTGGCTGTCCTGGGGAAACGCTGAGGAAGCTCTGAACAAGTACCATGCTGCCCAGGTAGCTACAAATTTGTTTTGGGTCTTACGGATTGAGGAGGTCAGGTCCTTCATCAGCCGAATCTCCTCGACTCTCATCACCCACATCTCCACCGAGGGCGAATGGGCCTGCCTCCACAGTGCCGGGATGCATGCCCGAGCCGCACTCAGCAGGTGGATCAGTAGGGATCGTTTATAAGTTTTCTGCGAAAGTGGTGTCAGGTGGAGATATGCCGCAGGAGTAAACGGGAGGGTCACGCCCGTGATCTGCTGGACAAGGGTGGCAATCTGGGACCAGAATGTAGCAACCCCCGGGCATTCCCAAAAAACGTGCAGTAGGGAGCCCACCTCCCCCTCACATCGCCAACATGTCTCAGGTACCGCCGGGTATATAGCGTTTAGAGCCTTTGGGACTCTATACCATCGGGTCAACAGCTTGTACCCTGCCTCCTGGTATTGACACTGAGGATTTGAGCTCAAAGTGCATCATACGATCCACCTGCTCGGGGCTAAATTCCACCCCCAGATCTGTGGCCCATTGCCTGGCAAAGTACGAAGGGGGAAGATCAGGTGGACTACGGAGACAGTCGACCAGGTGTGACAGCATGTGTCCCACTGGCCTAAACCTCTGTTTTTAACCTTAGTGGTGAGACAAGGTTGTTTGCATGCTGGCAGCCGAGTGTTCTGGGAAAACTTTTTGCTGTTTGTACCTTTCCAAATCATGTCCCAACAATTTAATTTACCACAGGTGGATTCCAATGTAGGTGTACAAACATCTCCGCAACGATCAAAAGAAATGTGAGGCGCCTGAGCTAAATTTCAAGTGCTGTTGCATAGGGTCTGAATACTTAAGTACATGTGATAAAAAAAAAAAAATTAAATTCACAAACATTTCTAAAATTCTGTTTTCATTTTGTCATTATGGGGTACTGAGTGTAGATTAATGAGAACAAAAAGAATGTAAACAACTGTATCAGGCTGTAACATAACAAAATTGAGAAAAGTGAAGGTGGTCTGAATACTTTCTGAATGCTCTGTATATATACACACACACAATACTGTGCAAAAGGTTTTAGGCAGGTGTGAAAAAATGCTGTAAAGTAAGAATGCTTTCAGAAATAAAAGTGTTAATAGTTCATTTTTATCAATAAAGTAAATTAACAGAATAGAAATCCAAATCAAATCAATATTTGGTGTGACCACCCTTTGCCTTCAAAACAGCATCAATTCTCCTAGGTACACTTGCACACAGTTTTTGAAGGAACTCGGCAGGTAGGCTGAGAAGCAATCCTGACAATATTGTCGGGATCCTACTCCTATTGTGTGACAGCAGCTTGTAGGAGCTACTGCACGTTAATGAGAACTTGTGCAGGCGCAGCAGCTCAAGGCACTTCCGATCAGAATTAACACTTGCACATCCATCCTGCAGTGTCTTTTTGCTCCTGCTACAGCCAGATATTTAAAATTTTATCTTATCAGTCCAAAGCACCTGCTGCCATTTTTCTGCACCCCAGTTTCTATGTTGTTGTGCATAGTTGAGTCGCTTAGTCTTGTTTCCACGTTGGAAGTATGGCTTTTTGGCTGCAATTATTTCATGAAGACCACTTCTGGCCAGACTTCTCCGGACTGTAGATGGGTGTACCTGGGTCCCACTTGTTTCCGCCAGTTTCGTGCTGATGGCACTGCTGGTCTTCTGATGTCGAAGGGAAGTAAGCATGGTGTGTCTTTCATCTGCTGCATTCAGTTTTCTTGGCCGACCACTGCGTCTATGGTCTTCAATGTTGACCGTTTCTTTGTGCATCTTCAAAAGAGCTTGAACAGCACATCTTGAAACCCCAGTCTGCTTTGAATCTTTGCCTGTGAGAGACCTTGCTGATGCAGACTACCTTGTGTCTTTTTGCTGTGCTCAGTCTTGCCATGGTGTATGACCTGTAACATGAAACTGTCTTCCACAACCTCCCCTAAAGGTGCCCATACACCTTACGATTATCGGACAAAACTTTTCGTCCGCTGATCGAATAGTCGTACGATGTTCGTACGGCAGCCCCATCCTGCCCCGATGATCGCAAGAATCATTTAGCCGTAATTAACCAAAAGCACCTGGACGAAATGCGGTAATTGATTTGCCGTATTTTCGTTAGCGCAAGCACAGTGTACATCGTACGACTTTTGACGGATGGAAACGCCAGCAACCTTGCGACAATCGTACGATCTAGCAAAGTTTTCAAACATGCTTGACCGTCAAAAGTCGTACGATTGTACAGTATTGTCGGTCGGTCCCTGCAATGCACACATACGATTATCGCCCAAAAAGTCGATCGCATACGATTATCGTCCGATAATCGTAAGGTGTATGGGCACCTTTTAGTAGCAAAGTTTGGCTGTTCCTCACCCACTTTCAAGTCTCCTACACAGCTGTTGCTGCTTCAGTTAATGACTGTTTCAAACTACCTATGAAATTGGTGATCATTAGCACCTGCTTGGTATAATTGGTTAATCATACACCTGACTTTATTCCTGCAAAATCCCTGTACAAGTGTAAAAATTGATGTTGATTTGAAGCCAAAGGGTAGTCACAAGTACAAGAGAAATTGGTAAGCGGTAATTTAATAAATTCCTCAGTTTACAATATTATATTTATAGTTGGAGAATTTAATATTACAAAGCTGATGTACCCCTTTCCCTATTGCGCTCTTAGTAGAGAAGGAGCTTTCTAGTTGAGTAGCTTATACATAAGCTGTCAAGAAGCATGTGGGCAGTTCTGAAATGTCTTATAAATAAAAAAGCATGCTTTGCTAATTGAGTGTATTGAGGGAACCCTGTAAATCACTCAAATAATTACAAAATAAAACATTTTTTATGAACTTTTAAAAAGCTTGGTATAGTTGACCAAAAAGCGCTATAATTTGCTTTACCTGTTCAAGCTTGTGTCTCAACATTCTATTTCAATAAAAAAACGTACGAAAAAAATAGCAAAACGTGCTATTTCAGCAGTGCTATTACTAAGTAAATGAAGTGCAAATTTCTTTTGTTTCTCTCCAGCATGTTGATATTGCAGCTTTGTTGATCAAATACAACACGTGTGTAAATGCCACTGATAAATGGGCATTCACTCCTCTCCACGAAGCAGCCCAGAAAGGAAGGACGCAACTATGTGCTTTACTTTTGGCCCATGGTGCAGATCCCACAATGAAGAACCAGGAAAACCAGACACCACTAGATTTAGCTACAGTACGTATTACTCTTGTATCAATATTAGTATTGTTTATAATGTCAGGTTGAAACTGTGAGTACTAATGAATGGGGGGAGAAAGAGCTCAGAAAGGTACAGAGAGTGCTTATAGAGCACAGAGGCAGCCATTTCCATGAGGATGTAAAAAGGAAAGCAAACAAAAAACATACGTTTCTATGTTCATATACAGCAATTGCATATGCCTGCTTCATGTAAACTCAGTGTACATTGTTGGCATATGTTTGTTTGTTTTTATAAATACTTCCGCAAAGGTGGAAATGGGCTTTAAGCAGATATCAAGCTGTTCTCAGCACTTAGAAAAGCAGCTCTCAAGTTTTCTAGAGCCTTCATTGCTGCTTAGCAGCTCACCCTCGGCTGCCCTATACTTTCAATGAGTCTCTGAGCAGCTCCAAGTGCTCCGATAGACTGAGTTCTACAAGCAGCAGGGTTTCAGAGTTTGGGGACATATTTTGTGAATTGCTGCTGCAAACCTGTAAGCCACTGTATGTCCTATCAGTAACTTTTGAAAGTGCATGTCCCAGCATGGGGCATTAGTAGATGCCATTGGAACTACAAACCACAGCAGTTTCTTACACTAGCTGCTTTATAGGTTGAGGGTTTTTTTTCCAGATCTTAGATTATAATTTGTTGACACTTCAGTGCAGTGAAATTCCCTGAAGCCTGAAGTCCAGTTTAGTTGACCAAAGCAAATACAGTGTAACATTTCTATATGTGGCTTCTCAATACAACCTAGGCCAATGCATAGATTGCTTTTTGGGTGCTTTCTTAGTTGTGGCTTTCAGGGAATTATATTTTCCTTGTTGTGTGAATGTATATTTGTAGTTTTATTTGAGAGTTAGTAAAGGTGATAACTAGAAACCTATAAAAAAGACAATGAAACCCCCTGTTTGAAGTTTCGACTATCCAAGAGGACAATGAAAATTACATCAATTGAATCAAAGAGAACTTTTGAATTCAAGCCCAGATTAGAAGGACCAAGGAATATATCTATGGAATTACTTGTAGACCCCATAGGGGTGGGATTATAGTTGCAAAACACTGCATTCTGCTACTAGAAATCATGTTCAACAGAGTTCCCTTAGAATTGCATTGCATTACCTCATATTTTTCAATTTATTATGTTGCTTTCCAGGTTGAACTTCTAGGTTTCATTGCTAACATTAAATTCGGTTTTCTCACATTCCCTGCTCTTATCTCCTACCATACATCATATCATCTAAGTGCGCCAAACCAGTGAGATTTAAAGCAGTTCTAACTCGCTTTATTGATACTTTCACTAGTGTAAAAGGCAGCATTTTTAAGTGCGGTCTGAATTAGGACCCCTCTGATCTGTTTGGTTTATATGCACCCGAGATAAGTTGTATTTAAAACCCATACAGAATATCTTTTTGGCTATGTACAGTCCAGTTCCCTTTTATCTGAGTCTACAGTTCGAGTTATTGTTTTCAGGAGCAGTGAACATGGAAAAAAGTGTCTGTGTGGCTAACTGCCTTATGTGGAACACGCACTCAAATCATTTAATATATTTTTCATATTGAGCAGTAGACATGTGATCAGCTGATCTTACCCAAGGCTGAGCAGACACTACGATCCTTTGTTGTACCTGTACATCAATTGTAAGAAAGCACAGGAGTGGTAGGACAGGGTTTCATCTGTATCTTTAGTGGGGGAACTGCACTTACATTTTCTCTTTATTTTAGGCAGACGATATTCGAGCTTTGCTGATAGATGCAATGCCTCCAGAAGCATTGCCCAGCTGCTTCAAACCTCAAGCAACAGTAGTCAGTGCCTCAATCATCTCTCCAGCATCTACACCCTCTTGTTTGTCTGCAGCCAGCAGTATTGATAATCTGACGGGTCCCCTTACTGACCTTGCAGTTGGAGGAACATCCAATGCGGGTGATGGAGCAGCAGGGACAGAGAGGAAGGAAAGCGAAGGTAAAACTTGGTGCTGGATAGTTAATAGGGATATGGGAATTTATGTATGAAATTGCCTTGAAAGAACTGTATCTTTTGCTCTTATCAACCAGATTTCAATTTCATTTTGTAACTCTTCACACAGTATGTTTAGAATAGTTTTTGCAGTTATATAAAGCCTGTTATTTAAAATATACTTTTATGTAATAGATGTCTCCGTCCAACCACCACAACTCAAAAAGCAATTCTAGTAATGAGCAACGTTTTTGTAAATCACAACTTTTTTTGATTCACCTAAATATATTCATAAAAGCAATTCTCCACAGATGAGAAAGTGCATGGGAATATTCTAGGGATGCACCGATACCAAGTACAGTACTCGGTACAAGTACAAGTACCAATACTTTTCGAGCTCCAAAGCTAGACTAGAGAAAAATTAAAAAGTTAGAAGGCAGCTGTCATTTGTAAGGAGTATGCAAAGCTCCTGGGATTTGTACATCTCTGTTTTTAATGTACGATTTTGTTTTTAGAAATATAAATAAAGGGATGCACAGATACCATTTTTGCAAGCACAAGTACTGGTACTTGCCGAGTACAGATTAATGACTAATGATTTCAGGACAGTGGTGGAGCACCAGAGACAAGTCCCCGCTGCAACCCTGATAGTTCTCATGAAAATGCCAAGTTTCGGCACTGGTACTCGAAAAGTATCTGTGCATCCCTAGAATAATCATGTGAGCAAGAACCTGGAAACAGTGTTTCCACAGTGGGAATTTGCAAGTTTTTAGTTTGCCTGAATATTTCTGTACAGATCTCTCTGATCTGTAGAAAGTCACATATGTCAGAAATCTGGGTAATTATGATGCAAGGATAGTATCCACATTGTGGACAAGTCTGCATGAATATATTTAGATGTACACAAAAAAAATAGGACACATCTTTTTACTACGAGGGAGATTTAACTGAATCTTTGATGGATTCGTCTTCTACCGAATTGTCTTTCACTGCTTGATTCTTCATTCATTCCTTTAGGTAATTCAACACCATTGATTAGTTTGACGCATAGCCCAGATGTGTGCCAGCTGGCTTGATATACTCGGCACCTTCTTATATCGGGGTTTCCAAAATTAAACATTTCCAAAATTAAATCAATGAAAGATTAAATTGTTTTGTTTAGGGTTGCACAGATACCAAGTACAGTACTCAGTACAAGTACGAGTACATGTACCGATACTTTTGAGCTCCAAGACTTCACTAGAGAAAAATTCAAAAATTAGGAGGCAGCTGTCATTTGTAAGGTGCACACGGAGCTCCTGGGATTTGTACATCTCTGTTTCAATGTATGATTTTGTTTTTATAAATATAAATAAAGGGATGCACAGATACCATTTTTGCGAGTACGAGTACTGGTACTTGCCGGGTACTTACAAGTACAAGTACTGAATAATTTTTGTTTATTGTCATGTGACAGTTTTTCTAAAACAATACAGACTAATGATTTCAGGACAGTGGTGGAGCACCAGAGCCCGGTTCCAGCTGCGACCGCTGCAACCCTGGTAGTTCTCATGAAAATGCCAAGTATCGGCACTGGTACTCGAATAGTATCTGTGCATCCCTAGTTTTGTTTGTTTGTTGTGTTTTTCTGCATTTTGGTATATTTTCTACAAAACTGGCGCTTCTTGGTAGGCTTTAATTTGATACCACTTTATGTATAGAGCTTTAATACCAACTAAAATATCTTTCATCTCTGTGTGTAAACCAGTTGGTTTTGGGCATATATAGATACTTTATATCCTGTCTCAATAACTGGGTCTTTAGTGGTAGTTATTGTTTCATGTGTTCTGTACAGCATAGCAGCAGATATAATGCCTTATGGCTTTCTATAAGTAATGAGCTATAAGTCATTGTGTAAGAGATCAGATGGGTTTCTCTAGATGTGTGGGTCCTCTGTGAGGAATACATTGTTCTATATCATTTTTTTTTTCTTTTTTCTGCAGTTGTAGGTCTCGACATGAACATCAATCAGTTTCTGAAAAGTCTAGGTCTAGAGCACCTTCGGGATATCTTCGAAACTGAACAGGTAGGAAGCGTGCCAAGTCTGTTATCACTGCGGCTACACAGCAACTTTTTCATTTAAACATTTAAAGGCAGCTTTGTTTTTCCGTTGACTTGCCTAGGTAGCTAGTGTTTTGATGTACATTTAAAATAATTACAAAACTAATATAGAAGCTGTTGTTTTGCTAAAATACAGGCATTAATGTTTAGTGTGCACATGTGCTTGTGTTTTTCTTTTTACAATACATATATTTTCAGGGATTGCAAGAATAAAATACATACAGTACCTCTGTAGCAAGACTAAGCAATTTAAAGTGATCATATGATGAAAAAAAATACAAAAAGTTACATTCACTGAAAATAACATGTCCAAATGATTTATCTCAGGGGTAGCCAAACTCCGGCCCTCCAGCTGTGGTGAAACTAAAAATCCCTTGATGCATCTCTCTCCGGGAGTCGTGGCTGTGAGAATCTGGCAATGCCTCATGGGATTTGTAGTTCCACCACAGCTGGAGGGCCAGAGTTTGGCTACCCTTGATTTATCTAATTATGTATATCCAGCAGCAGTTACGTGGAAATCTTGATTGTCCTTCGAGTCATGATTGACCCAATCTCACTGGCTCTCAGGTCTCCCCAGTTGTTTAAAAGGCCACCTATCACAATAAAAGAGCAGTATGGGGCATCCTCATCCTATCCTAACCCATATAAAAAAAGAAAAGACCAGTATGGAGGGCTTCACTTTTTCTTTCTGATTCTCCATCTTTACTTCCACTACCCTTTCCCACCAATCTTCTCTACCTTTCTACTCTCTTTTTCACTCTTTTCCTCCCAATTTTGACTGTTCAAAGTTTGTGTTCCTTTCTTATTGTTGTTTATGTATTTACACACATCACTGTGCTTCTGCCCTGCTGTTCTGCCACCTGAATGCTGAGGTGGGACTCTACTGGGCGCACATGTATGTAAGGGGGGGGGGATCTATTAGGCACTTTTTGATGTGGTGGGGGTACTCTAATGGGTACTCCTGGATGTAAGGATGGTGCTCATACTGAAATATTCAGACCCTTACTGTAGAGGTTGAATTTGAGTCATTCATTTCAACATTGCTCTGTTACATTTTGAAAAATAATAACCTCTTGGTTAAAAGACAGTTTGGTGAAAGTAAACCTTGGTAAAATATTGTATTCTCTCTAGCCGTCTGTATACTTGTGCTTTTAAAAATTTGGGAAAGCTCATTACACATATTTGTTATAGATGTGACTGTGCTCAGTGGAGTATATGCTTTTGAAGCTCTTGGTCCTTTGTTGTTTTTCATCAAAGCTTGCCATGTCTGAGAAAATAATTACATTAGGACTGCTTATAGATGATGCAGTTTGTATTTATTATGTTAATGTAGGACAAAAAGTTTCAGTTGAATGCACCTAAATACAATTTTACTTGCATCTAGCATTTTTTTTTTTACTGTCTCAGAGTGAGGATTGCAGCAAGGAAATGTCATTTTTCTGAAACTGTAGCCCAAGACTGTTCCTTCATATTTAAATGTCTTAATAGTTGTATCGTGTGTCAATGCATATAAAAACTGAGCACTGCATATATGTGAAGTAGTATCATTTAGAACAATGGCTAATCTATGTACATGGGTTGTGAATGTGCCATTAAAGCAAACATTGTATAAATATTGCACCAAGCTAAAATACCCCACCTACAACCCCCAAGCTTATTGTTTTTACATCCACCTTAAAGTAGTATTAAGGTTTGGGCGATTTTTATCTTAATGCATTCTTTGCATTAGGGTAAAAACGGCCCAGCACCTTTTTTCTACCCCAGTCCCCTCCACACTTACCTGTCAGCTGCGCTCTTCCCCGCCGCCAGTCCGAAGAGATCCTCCGTTCCCCGAATGTCCGGGTTTCGGGGGGAGGATACTGATGGCAGAGAAGCCATAGGCTCCTTCTGCCATCAATCAAAGAGGGAAAGGGCGTGGCCTGCCACAGGGCTGTGTGTGTCTATGGACGCACACAGCCACTGCGGAAACGAGCCAGGACGAGTGCCTCCATTAGGACGATGGTGGCACCCGTGCAAGGGGCGGGGTGAAGAGCGCTGCTGGGAGCCACTAGAAAACGAGGAATTAGAAGCTTTTAAAGAAAAAAAGCAACAGCCTCCAGCAAAAGAGGGTCTCCTTAACAGAGAAATGTAAAAACAAATTATGCTTTAATGTTACTTTAAGTGTATTTTTAAACTGAAATATAGTGACCTTCTTACAGAAACACAAATGAAATCTGTGTATGAATAATCTTAAATAAATTACAGCAAACACTTTAATTTAAAACACATCATTTTCCTCCATAATGTGCCCATCCAGTGTTCCTAGTGAATTCAAATCCAAGCCTTAATAGCCAGGTGCAGTCATTAGCAAAATCTTGTGTTTCTGTAAGAAAATCACTATATTTCAGTTTAAAAATACACTGAAGGTGAATGTAAAAAACTCACATTGGGGGTGTAGGTGGGGTATTTTAGTGTGGTGCAGTTTTTATACATTGCTTTTAGATAAAAGATTGATGTTTTTTACTAAAGATCACTGCTCCTGAATATATTCACATTTTGGGGATTAGAGAACTTGCATTTTCAGAGGGAGATCAGCAGTACCAGAATACATATTTATTTATTCATCTCATGAAAGCTTTTTTTTTTTCTGTCCATATGTATTTTGCTGTATGTGTAAGCCAAACACTTTCTGAGCTGCAGATGCACCTATTTCAGTATCACAAGAAAACTCTGTTTAGCCTGTGCTAGAGGAATGTATTCGGAAAGTGCAACAGGCACATTGAGACGTGCCTATGTACACAAATCCTAGAGATTCCACACTGAACATGTGTGCAGTACAGTGTAAGCAGTGCATAACATACATTTTATTCATTTTTGTCATCCTTGAATTGCAATTATTTAATATAGAATGGTTGTAGACATTAGCTACATGTGGCAATTTTCAAGTTGGCATTTAAAGTTTGATATATACCATCATTGCTGGCTTGCTCTTGGCAGTTGGGTAATATTTTCAGGTCTGGGCCACTCAATCTTGTCCTTGGAAAGGTTTAATGAGGCCAGCGATTTGAAAAATATGTAGGTCAGGACCTAAACTGAAGTGAAGATTTGTTTTGTTATAGGGAATATTTCAGTACCCTGAAATTTCTTTTTTTTAATCTTGAATTCCTTCTGAAATATAGCATTGCACTTCCTGGTATGTCATGGTGCCTAGGCATTCCTATGCCTATAGCCTCATAACTGTATATCTACTGTGTAAGATCTAAGGCACTTCTGCCTCTGACTGCTAGGCTTAAGAGATTTAGAGGACGGTTTGGTGATGTCACTACTGTGCTGATAACTGTTCTTCCTGGAAGTGAAGCCCTGCCTCTACCAAGATGGCCACATCCCCACAGAGCCAGAATGCACAACAAGGTGTGATAAGTCAGTAATGGGGAAAAATCAGCTGAAGGGAGACCACATGCAATAATGGTGATAGGTACACATAAATCATTGAACAACAAGTACAAATAGCAAAATATATACAAAAAATGGGATGGAGTAAGTGTGAGCACCTTGCCAATGCAAGCTTACATTTTAGTGGAATTAGAAGCACTAACAAGAAGTATGGATGCCAGATAATGGAGGAGGTAGCAGCAGCAGACCAGTAACTGAAAAGAACAGTAAGTGTTTAAACAGCCTGACAAGTCAACATTCTGCCCCTAATTATTAAAAAGTATCATAGCTGAAGTCACTCCCTCCACTACTTTAACTTCCACCCAACATAAATTACATGCAGTTAATCACTATGAGGCCCGCTGCAGACCTCTGCGATCCTCGATCGCGCGGTCCTGCACACTGCAGGCAGCGATTGCCGTGCGGCCCAATTGATTTCAATGGGGTGACATCTGCGTGGCAGTCGCAGAAAAATAGGTACATGTACCTTTTTTTTTATGTTACACGACGCCCCGGTGTTTTAGCCGCAAACGCGTTCGGACGCACGGGTGGAATCGCGGTGGGAAACCGTGCGATACGCCCGACGCGACTGGGTGCCATTAGAACATAATGGCACCCGCAGCGTGATCGGTTCACAGCTTGGCAACTCCTAACCGTGCGGCAATCCGCGCATAATCGTGCATGATTGCCGCACGGTGAGGTGTCACCTAGGTGTGCACCGGCCCTGAGTGACAATCATCCTACTGTTAAACCCGATGATTTTACATTCACATCTCCCAGACTGTTGAGCACCACATTTTCGATCACTGTGTGAATGCAAATATATTAAACACTCATGTAATAAGACATGGTTTTGGTAGCTACAATATAATTACATTTACCCTACATGTGTGAGTTTTACAGTTGTAGGTAATCCCCTGCAATTGATGTTTAACATCTGGAATTTAAAACATTCCAAGATATTATAGTTAACATATTTACATAGAGAGTGAAAGTAATTGATTTCAGACTGGATTTCCAGTTGTAACCTGGAATCTATTTTAAGTCTAAATACATGCAATGGGATTTGTAAATTGAGTCGAGAAAAAAATCGGCTACTAACAGCTTTCCATCATCAACTTTCTAGATTGCTTAATCTCATTCTGTTCAAATCCCACCCAATAAGGCCCAAGCCCTTGAAATATGCCACATAGGAGTAGTATTGGAATATATCTAAAACCAATTTTTTTTTCTTTTTGAATAGGGAAAGGTTAAAACTGTTGTCCGTTTTTCTTTTTCTTTTTTTTACCATTTGTGTCTTCTTAGGTAAATTTCCATTTACTTCCTTTCCTGTAGACTCAACAGGAAGTAAAGATATCTTAGGGGTAATTAATGCATGTGTCTTCAGCTCCAGGCATTCCTGCATTTAATTTATTTATTGCTATACATGGAGGCTTTCATAGATTAGAGTTAGAACTACAATACACAGAGGAGCCTTGACGAGGCAGTGTGGCTTCCACGTGTTTGCAAATGTTGTGCAAATAACTGTTTTTAATGCACATGTTTGAGGCAAGGTAGTAAGTGTGCTGGGAAATTTCTGTTTAATGCTGCCATTTTCAATTTGTTTAACATTTTCGCACATTTGCCAGCCTATAATAAAACAGACTTTTTATTAAAACAGCGTTTAAAATACAAGTCTTATATGTCCATAAAAAAAATAATGTATGCATACAATGTACAATGTATTCATACAAATTAGTTATAGTTATTGATTGCAACAAAGATCTGCGCTTATGGAAAGTGGACTAGCAGTAATAAGCCTAAAGCTGCTATGAGAAGTGAAAAAGGTGAGGTGTAAGTGTTGTCACAGCGCTAAAGGTCTAAATAAATGAAAGATAAATATAGATATATGAATGTTAAATATATAAGGATTTACAGTTAGAAACCACCCAGTGCAAAAAGGTCTTCAGAGAGACCTAATGATATGAACGAAATATGACAGACAAATATGTCCGTTGAAACCTAAACATGTGCTGATGTGTAATCATGAAACTCCTAAAAAACTATATTCCCCAATGGGGTACCACGGTGAATAAATACAGTGTAACAGGGTTTGCGAACCACAAAGTAAAAAATACAAAATAAAACGTGTAAATTTGACTAATAAATATAAAACCAATCACAAAAAATGTCTTATAGGTGCATCGTATCGTGCAAATAACAGATGAAATGAAAAAATCAGTGGAACAAAAGCATCAATCAAAAATATAATGATATTGAATGACACACGTTTTTCCAAAAAATCGTGATGTGAGCCAACGAAAAAAGAACAACAACAAAAATATATATATATAGGTAAAAAATAGAAAGGAAACGAAAAATATAAAAAATATATATAATTTTTTAAAAAATGATATATATATAAATGTTCTAGTGCAGATTCCACAGGTCTTCTTCGCCAGATCTTTAGCCCCCCAAGCAATGGTAACTCACCAGATGGTGTATAGACAGCAAGCTCGTCTCAAAGGTGTAGGTCTGGTTCCTCAGCTTCCCGATCCGTGCAGGATTCCCCGGCAGTGTAGCGGATGACAGCAAGATTCTTCACCTGTCGCGCTGCAGCGAGTCCAGTTGGATCCCGGCTCCTTCTGCTCGCAAAGTTACTGATCTGATTTTTCTCCCAATCCCGATGATTAATCAGAAGGGATTCAAAAGAGAGAAACAGCCTCCATGGTGCAGTATCAAATAGCGAAGTTTTTATTAAGATGAACAGTTCACATAAGAGTTTTAAAAGGATTTTCGGCCGGCCTGACCATCAAATAAGAACAAACACACTGCCAAGCTGCTCGTGCTAACCTTTAGAAAACGTCAAGTGACGAAACGCGTCTTCCTTATATATTTAACATTCATATATCTATATTTATCTTTCATTTATTTAGACCTTTAGCGTAGTTATAGTTATTGTTAGGGGTGCACCGATATACTTCTACCGAGTAGTGTACATGGTAAGTACAGATACTTTTTGAGCTCCAAGACTAGACTAGAGAAAAATTCAAAAGTTAGGAGGCAGCTGTCATTTGTAAGGAGCATACGGAGCTCCTGGGATTTGTACATCCCTGTTCTAATGTATGATTTTGTTTTTATAAATATAAATAAACCGATACCAGTTTTGCGAGTACAAGTACTGGTACTTGTCCAAGTACTTACAAGTATGAGTACTGATACATTTGTGTTTATTGCCATGTGACAGTATTTCTAAAACAATACAGACTAATGATTTCAGGACAGTGGTGGAGCACCAGAGCCAGGTCCCGGCTGCAACCGCAGAAACCCTGGTAGTTCTCAGGAAAGTATCGGCGCATCCCTAGTTATTGTCAAGTTAATTGCAAATCACACCTCTCCCTGTGAGTTACTGTTGTTGGGGTTTTTGGGACAAACTAAATACAGAGGTAAAAGTTCAAATAATTTGTAATCTCTCTTCCTGTACAAATCAGAGAAGTTCCATGTGTTGCTAAAGTGTATTAGCTGTATTAGCTGAGTATTAGCTGAAGACCCTGCATACATTAACGTTTGTGTTGTTATTTGCAATTTTTAGATTACATTAGATGTGCTTGCAGACATGGGTCATGAAGAGCTGAAGGAAATTGGAATCAATGCATATGGCCACAGACACAAGTTGATAAAGGGCGTTGAGAGGCTACTAGGAGGCCAGCAAGGTAAGGGAGTATATGATTCAATGCATTTGTTATTCCAAAGGTTGGAGATTGGCTGGAGGAGGAGGAGGAAAAAAAACAATTTTTAAGAATAATAGCATTATAATGCAAATGTAAACCCTGCAGTCGCTAGCATTATAATGCAAGTGTGAACCCAGCAGTTGCTAGCATTATAATGTAAGTGTGAACCTCCTCATGTTTTAAAAAAGGTTTAATATCACTAAGTGCAGTCTTAGATTATATAATTTATTTGTAAAATTATTTCAAGCAGTTTTATATAATCTATTATGTAACGATAAGTAAGCTGTATGGCCTCCATTTACACTAGAATATTAATTTAGTCTGCTAGACATTAAAGCAGATATTTAATGGATTCCGATGCCGGCATCCGTCTTCCGGGTTCCGTCCCTTGCGAGCGTCCTCGTCGCTGGGGGGGCGGAACCGGCGGGAAGTTTAAAAGTTAAAAAAAAAACAGAGCAAAAAAGGAAAGAAAAAAAAATAATCATACTGCCAAGAAGGTTAAGGTGAACATTGACTAAATCTAAAATTTCTTCTAAGACACGCAGTCGATTTTTTCCAAGCTCTCACTTTGCCAGCACACCACAGGTCAGGTTGTTGTTAGGTGCATATTTGGGATCTAGAATGCCAGTGACTCAGTGGATCAGGGCGAATAATCTGTTTGAAAAGCTTCAAAGTCTGGGACATTCCCACCCTACGATATATGAAATACCCCTTGACAGTCACAACCTCAGAGGCAGAGCGCCGAGATATCCCAAAAGGGGACCAAATACCATCTCAATGACACCTTGAAATTAATCTTTGCCAAGGAAACATTGAGAATATGCTGAAAGGCTTGGGAGCGTTATATGTGCAAGGTATCGGATGATGAGCCAACTCAGATCGGTTGCCCAAACCTTCATTCATAATAATTTTTCAAGGGGTCACAGCAACAAGGAGTAAATTGTGGGTATACCTCTCCTCTAACCCCAAGCAGATCGCTCTAGGGCTGCAACAACAAATCGATTATAATTAATAATGCCGCCCCATTCCTCAGCTGCCGCCCCGTTCCTCCTCTGCCCCCCTGTGCCTCCTCTGCCCCCCTGTGCCTCTGCTGCTCCCCCAGTGCCTCCACTCCATCTAGGGGCTGGGAGCCATACCTGCCTGCTATTGGATATTTTAAAATAGCAGAACTTTCTCCTTCAAGTCCCTCCTCTGCTGATTGACAGTAGGCAGTGGGCGGGTGCAATAGCCAGCCTGTTATTGGCTATTGCAATTTGAAAAATCCAATAGCAGGCTGGCTATTGCTCCCAGCAATGAAGTAAACAAAAAGAAAAAAGTTAAATAAACTAAAATAAAATATAAATGTATATATATAGTGGGAAAAGTCATTTTCAGTTTCGGCCTGACAAATTCTGCTGCAGGAGGTGTGTTGTGGTGACATTCATTTCAATGGACACCAAATGCAGCTCCCGTCCGCAGTGTTATTGCCTGCACTGGAACGTGCGGTACTGTAATGCCCTGCGTTCCAGTGCAGTGCGATTTCAAAAAATGCGCATACCATTTTATTCTGAAGTCAACTTTGTAACACTGCATTTGTGTATTTTATTTTAAATAAATGATAGTATTAAATTTTTTATTTTATTCGATTAATCGGTTAACCAGAACAAATAATTGGCCAGCTAATCGATTATGAAAATAATCGTTAGCTGCAGCCCCAGATCTCTCATATGTTGTGAGAAGAAGAGTGTGTACTCGATGTGGCCCGAGCACATTCAGGGATTGATGGATCTGTTGAAATCTGAAACTTCGGTCTGGGTCATTTAAACTTTTCCTTGTAGTAAGACATTAAACCTAATTTTTACTAAATACAAAAACAAAAATAGAGAAATGGGGCTTTAAAAGTGTCATCTATCAAATGCAAGGAGACCCAGTTCAAAATTGCACATACACGTCGCTTAATGTATAAAGATATATGTATACTTGGGGGTGTGGTGTCCTAGTTCGTGTGGTGATTCGCAATTTTGTGTACATTCATTTTTACTAAGCCTGGCCAATGTGCAGCAGAAAAAGGGTAGCCTGGATAGCATCTGTAGCACTGCATAGTATCACCAGACAGTTTTTGAGTTTGGCATGCACTAAAGATGACAGGCTGTATAATCAAACACAAAATGGCTATAGCCTGTCACTTAGCTTTTGCAAGTTTTGTAGCACAGTTTGAAGCCCAACTCCGAGTTCAGCCACCTGTAACCAAACAAACCCCAACAATTGCCATATTTTTTTTATATATACTTAAAAAAAAAAAAGCTTTAGACCAGTAAGGTGATGTACAGAGTCCTCTTCATCTTCTGCAAACAGTGGACAGTGCTTATGTGATGATGTCATTGGTGCTCTCTGAATCATTATATTAATGAAATGTTCCATGGTGACACCCTGCACTTACAGTATCTCCTCAGTCTTCTGGGTTGAGTGACACTGGGTGTTGTTCAATTCAGAACGCCAAGAGTATCTTTTAATGAAAAAAAAGTACTTTAGGTGATGGCTTTGGAGTAAAGGCTTGAGTATTGAGGGATCGAGTATTTCAGCCTAAGCACCCTTTTTTCTTTTTCAGTTTTTTTAAAATGAGGCTTGGTTCACACCTAGGCGATTTATCCTGCGGATTTAGCCACGTGATACCGCGCAAAACACATATTTCCATTGAAGTCAATGGGGCCTGTTCACACCTTTTGTCTTGTGTAGTGCGGCCGAAACCAACTGTCGCACAAAAAGGTGCAGGAGCTATTTTCGGGCAGTTGTTGCGTGGTTGTGATCCTATAGACTTCTCTATGCATTGAAAACCGCACGGTTTTCAAAGCAAAATTGCGCAGAAAACACTGTCACGGCAACCGCGTGAAAACAGCTCATCGGCTCAATCTCCTAGGTGTGAACCTAGCCTGAAGATGATCATCCTGAAAAGTACTGTTTAAATCTTTTTAAATAAACACTACCTAACATTGTCACTGTTGCACATTGTTTAACATTACTTAGTACAGAACCACAATTGCCTTGCATCCTTTTTCGATGAGGCATTTCAACAGTGGCTCTAAAGATGTGATTTTTAGGTTTGTTCCCACAGAACATTTTACACAAACTTGGAAAAACTTTCCTTTCAAGGACTTGGCTGTTTCGATTCTTTTCTGTATTTGGTCTTTTGTTGAAATTTGTTATCAATACTATTTCTCTGCTTGGCAACTGTAACATTTTTTTTCACTGACTTACTCTTTGATTCTCTTTCATTTCAGGTACCAATCCTTACTTGACGTTTCACTGTGCTAGTCAAGGCACTGTTCTGCTGGATCTCGCTCCAGATGACAAAGAATACCAGTCGGTGGAAGAAGAGGTAAACATATTGATTATTCTTTTTTGCAAATACATTTACTGGCATAAAATAACAAAATAAACATTTGTATTTTTCACTTTTGATGACCAACTTATTGTAGGGATTTTGTTTCTTCTTTCCATTCTTTTTTTCTCGTCATTGTATATGCAAATATATCCTTTCAACATAAAAGAGTCATTTGCAGATGAGATTTACACTCCCCAGGTAGCATGAACAACATCTTCCAGTCACAAAATATGACTTCTGTTCTGGATGCACATTTGGACACAGGGGCATACAGTCATCTTTTCCAATAGCATTGGTCTTCTGCCTCATATGAATTTTAATGCCCACATACACCGAAATCTTTAGCTGACCTAATCTTCTGATTCTAATGTGAAAGATTTGGCCAACGTGGATATGTCATCTTACAGTGTGTATCAATGGATTTGTAGTTTTAATTAAGGCTTTTGGTATTTTTTGCACTCCTGAGGGAAAATAATTACAGTAAGATGTACCATTTCTATGTACAGAGGGAAACAATATTCTAACATAATGCCATCATCTAAATTCCATACAAATAACTGGTTTAACCTTACAGTATACACTGCCTGGCCAAAAAAAAGTCACTACTTGGAATTAGCTAATTAAATAGGTATCCATTGGATAATTACTGCAGTGATTAATATGTTTCATATGTTATGTCCCCAAAAATGAGGTCAGCTGCCTACCTAAATATATAATGAATGACCCGGTTTTTTCTTCCCTCGTGACATAATTTTCACACATGGACTGTCCACCACAGAGTCCAGACCTTAACCTCATTGAGAATCTTTGGGATGTACTGGAGAAGGCTTTATGCAGTGGTCCAACCCTCCCATCATTATTACAAGATCTTGGTGAAAAATTAATGCCACTCTGGATGAAAATAAATGTTGTGGCATTGCATAAGCTAATAGAAATGATGCCGCTGCAAATGCGTGCCGTAATCAAAGCTAAAGGCTGTCCTCCATTTCGGCAAAATTTTGCTTCTGTTCATGAACTCCGCTTCGGGTGACGAACACAACCGCAGCCATTTTCCCTGCTCTGACACATGTTCATTGCTTCCTCTAGTCGAGATCGCGGTCTGATCACAGTTTGATTTGGTTCGCGACCAGAATCGCGGAACAAGTTAAGTTTGTGAACCGAGGTACCACAAACGGTTATTAGGGATGCACCGATACCACTTTTTTAAGACCGAGTACGAGTACCGATACTATTGATCAAGTACTCGCAGATACCAATTACCGATACTTTTTCTTAAAGGGACAGGTCACATTTTTTCTAAAGCAATGCAAACTAATGCTTTAAGGTCACTTTCTTAATATTATGATTCATGAGATGACGAGGGAGCATGATGCCGGCTTCCCGGCCAATCAGAATGCCGGGCGCTGCGTCATTACACGGCTTCCGGATTTGCTAGCTTCCTGACCAATCGGGAAGCCGGGCAGCGTGTCACTGCACGCTACCTGGCTTCCTGATTGACATCATCCCACCCAGAGCTCTAAGAAATCTCCTGGCTCCAGGATCCCAACTATGATCCAGACAACCTGGAAATAACTGAAAAGGCAGTTCTTTCCTGGTACACGTACTGTCTTCCTGGAGCCACTCAGCCCCTCTGGCTGAGAACCCTGGGTGACTTTGAGGCCACCTAACACCGTGGTATTGGCTTACATTGCCACAATATATAATATATATACACAAACACACGCACATCTTTTTTTTTCTTCCTCTTAATATGAATTGTGTAAAAATGTTTATAATAAGGCATCTCCTCATGAAATTTTGTCTGCTACAATACATGAGTCAGTATGCGTCACTTCTATAAATCTTTGTTTTCTAAATGTGCAGATGCAGAATTCTATCCGTGAGCACAGAGATGGAGGCAATGCTGGAGGAGTTTTCAACCGATACCATGTCATAAGGGTTAGTGGACATTAAAATGTTTCGTTAAATTGTGTTCTGTCCTCAAATTTAAAGGGGCCTAGTGATCTTGACTTTTTGTGCTTGGATTTGGCAAGAGAGAAGGAATTTGTAAAAATAAATTACTGCAAGTTTAATATATATGCAGTCAAGTCTTTTCATTTTATATTTTACAGGAATGTATTGGATAACATAAACTTGCTTGAAGTCATTTCAGTTTTCATTAATTTCAATTTATCTTACCATGACCACTTGAAGCAAATGTATGTATTTTCTCATTCATTGAGGAGCATAGGAATTTAGAGACTGTCAAGTTATACTGCTTAGTACAGGAGGATTTGAATGCTGGCTTAAAAAAAAAAATGTAAGCCAACCCAGTATAACCTTTCCTACTTCCAGCATGCCTCATTTTTGTGCTAGTATCCTAGGAGGATGGATACCTTTTCTCTGTGCCGCAAAGAATTGTAGCCTTTTCTACTAGCTTATTTTTCCTTCAAGATTTTTCTTCCATCAAGATTCCTGCTATTTGGAATGTGACCTGCGGCCTTTGTATTGTGGTGCTTTGCAGACCAGAGTGTACTGATTAAGCCACAGAGTGCTCCTCAGGTCCACAGCCCCAGGCGTCACTCTGTCTCTCAAAACTCTTTGAGTAGGCCATGTGAGCGGATTAGACAGCTCATTACCCAAACGTATGGGCTTAGAGACAGCGTTCCACCTTTCCAGTCAGCGCATTTTACACGATCAGTTAGTGCCTCATGGGCTTTCCAGCATCAGGCCTCTGTTTCTCCGATTTGCAAGGCTGTCAGATGATGCTCTGTTCACATGTTCGTCACGTTCTACCAGGTGAATGTTAAGACCTTGTCCAATGCCAGCTTTGGACATAACGTTCTTCAGGTGGCTCTGAGCTCACCTAGTCCCACTGTTGACCTGTTGTTTTTCAAAAGCCTGTTAGCATTTTGCTTGCTGTGTTGCTGACCCCTCAGTTGGACTGCAGTTGCACATCCCAGTGGTCAAAGATTTAATCTGTTCTGTGTCCCTTTAATAAACTATTAAGAAAATGTGATTTTAAAAAAAAAAAAAAAATTTTTTAACTTTACTCTAAAACCTGTTTCTTGGAGTTTATTAAGGAACACAGGTGCCACCCCTTTGTGTTAAAATCCACTCCAGCTTTTGCACAAAACTGGAGCATGATGGGAGTGGGAAGCGTAATACTTAGCAGACTTACATCTTTGTTTACCATTGTAATTAAGCAGAACACTGTGGTCTAAGATTTCATCTGTCCTGTGTCCCTTAATAAACTCCAAGAAACACATTTTACAGTAAGTCAAAAACTATTTCTTCTTGGAGTCCATTTGGGGACCACAGGTCCCAGTCCTCTATGTCTATGATCATGCTCTTGGTACTGCTTTTCCACAAAACAGAGCCATGCTGGGAGTCAGAGGGGTTATCCTAGGCTGGCTGACAATGCTTTTGTTTGCCAGTGTCCAAATCCACCCGTAGGCAGCAGTATAACTTTACAGTCTTGGAATTCCTGTTTCCCTTAAAGAAGAAATAGATTTTATGGCAAGTACAAAAATCACATTATTTTCAGTTAGCACATATTTTGAATTATAGCCGTGTTTACCTTTTAAGCAATGCCGATGTAACATTGGCATTTTTACATGCTTGCTTTTCCATATGTTTCCTGTTGTATTTAATATGCAGGGAAAGTAGTTTAGCCATTACATTTACAGGTATGCATTTGAGATAAAGCAGTGGGAAAAATATGGCGACACCATTTACATAAAATTAAAACTATACATTGCAAAATGGTTGTTATAACTGTACCACACATTGATTAGAGTATTAACCTGAATTCCCTTTCATTTTTATATCCAAAAATAATGCTTAGAATTCTTGTAGAAAAATATATAAATAAATATGCAAGCATGACAATTTTATGCTGTAAATATGAAAAACGTTAAGGACATTTTTTTTCCATTCTTGTCTTCTGAATATTCTCTTTCTTTTTTGTGTGTTTTCTTCCTGGGTGAAAATAGATTCAAAAAGTAGTAAACAAAAAACTCAGAGAGAGGTTTTGTCACCGCCAAAAAGAAGTATCTGAAGAAAACCACAACCACCATAATGAACGGATGCTTTTTCATGGTATGGCTCCCTCTTTGCAGCATGTTTATCCTGCCAATAATTTTGTTACAGATCCCTTTTAATGCCTTTTCTGTTCTAGGACATGGTTAACACCAAATTACATTACTACAAAAGTTTTGGTGTTTAAGAACCCTAGGTACAGGTTTAATTCCAACCTAGAATGTACCTTTCATGTATCATATTTTCATGCTGGTGGTTTCCAACACAGTGTGCTTTTTCTACATTTTATAATACACATTTATATTGTAATAGGTTTCTAATTATTTATTTTAGGAAAAAAACACGAGGGGATCTGTGAGGCTGTATCATGGGCTTTTACGTCATTATGTTTTTTGTTCAATATTTTTTGTTAACCAACTGTGTGCACTCTGTCGAATAGTTTGGTACACTTATTTATTCACGGAGCATTGCTACACTAGACATTGGCCCAGTTGTTGCATGTTGCATTCAAGCCGCATCACCTCATTGACTTGAGTTGACACCGCTTGCAGGGCTCATCAAGAGTTTGTTCCAAAAAGAGGCAGGGAATTGACACAGGATGCTATGTTACTGAATACAGTACCAGTGGAGACCTAGCCTAAAAGCGTATTTAAACCCAAGAACAAGCCCTTAGATGCAGTGGCTGCATTCGGGTTTTTTCCAGGCTTTTTTCGTTTTTCTTTCTCACCTGGTGATCCTGCTCGTAAACACTTTCTGTCCTTGGGTGACAACGCTCAAACGCCTTACTGTATCTATGGAGGAGCAGCTGGGACAAAATTGCACGACCCCCCCCCCCTCCTCTGCTTTATACCATAAGGGGGAAGTGTTTTGTAGTCCTCAGGGATAGCTAGGAACAATGTAACTGATAAAAGAGCATAAGGGGAAACGGAGCAAATAAGAGTTAATTGTCGGGGTTTACATACACTTTAACCCTTTTGCTGCCATGCCCTCCGGAACGTGTTTAAGCTGGCCACACCATTTTTGCAATTTTTCCCCTTTGTTTTCATTTGCTATTGCTGCTTTGCTAGCGTTTGTAAAAAGACCCACCAAACTATATATTTTCGGAAAGCACAGGCCCAGTAGAATAAAATGGTGGCGCTACTAATTTTGTAGATCCTGCGATAACTGCGGAAATGTTTGTTAAATCAATTTTAAACCGATAAAATACACAATTGACTTGATAAAAGCACACTAAAATCAGTATCAGTGCACAAAAAAATACTTTCATGACTAAATGTAAAAGGTAAAACCGTATTTGTACATTTTAAATTGTGCCTTTTTGCGAAACGGTAAAAAAATTAAGGAATGCAAAACTGTAAATAAGAGTCCTCAATCCCTTTTACTGCAACCTCAGCACTCAGTACAGAGGCTTGCCATTCATTTACAAATTGGAGATAGTAAGTGTTTATTTTCATCCAGGTATAAATGGATAGCAGCCTCTGTAGTGAGTGCTTCTACCCATTCAGAAACTCATGAATGAACAGGAAGTGATGTAAATTTCTCTAGAGTCCAGTGGCGACGTCCTTTGCACCACTGCATCCGACGCTTTGCATTGCACTTGGTGATGTAAGGCTTGGATGCAGCTGCTCGGCCATGGAAACCCATTCCATGAAGCTCTCTAAGTACTGTTGTGCCAATCTGAAGACCACCCCAAGTTTGGAGGTCTGTAGCTATTGACTCTGCAGACAGTTGGCGACTTCTGCGCACTGTGTGCTTCAGCATGCACTGACCCCGCTCTGTCATTTTACGTGGCCTACCACTTCGTGGATGAGTTGCTGTTGTTCCCAGTTGCTTCCACTTTATTATAATACCACTAACGGGTGACCATGGAATATTTAGTAGCAAGGAAATGTCACGAATTAACTTATTGCACAGGTGGCAACTTATCACGGTACCATGCTTGAATTCACTGAGCTCCTGAAAGCGACCCATTCTTTCACAAATATTTGTAGAAGCAGTCTGCATGCCTAGGTGCTTGAGTTTATACACCTGTGGCCATGGAGGAGATTGGAACACCTGAATCCAATGATTTGGAGGGGTGTCCCAATACTTTTGGCAATATGGTGTATGTGTGCGGTGTCAGTATATCTGTGTTTTTTTTTCCCCACAGATCTTAATTTTAATCATAGAGGACTAAAAGATTCATTCTCACGCGCACACACACAATAACATGCACACACAGAGAAATACACCCTTGCACCACACACCGAGACACAGAAATACACACTCACGCCCTATTAAAATTAAGGAAAAAAAAGCCCCCTCACCTACTTACATTTTTTGCAGGGAGGGGGCACATCCCCTTGTGGTTCAGTTGTTGGTTAGTACAGCTTGCACCTTTGGCTGGTGCAGACCTTACTTATCCTTCCTTTCGGCCAGCACTCAGGTGAGGGCTGTCAGAGCGCACACGGCTCTGACTCACTGAGCGCTGGCACTGCCAGGAGCAGCTATACAGTCTGCATCCGACAGAGATGCACACTGTGTAGCTGCTGTGGCAGTACTTTGAGACCCCTTCTTTAAAGTTTATGTAAATCCCAACAATAAACTTCTCTTAATTGTCCACTTTTGGTATGTTAAATATACATTCCTAGATAATGCAATATAGTCGGTCATTGGCTGTATTTTTAAGACTGGCAAGCCAGTAAAAAGTTTTTGTGTTTATTGCATGCATGTATTGTATAGCTTAAGTGTGTAACCTTCATCTAAGATTTGATATGGGCACAGTCAGTCAAATCTTAACTATTATTAGGTGAGATTGCTTATGGGCACATCTGACTGCTCTTTAATGTCTCTGGCGTTCCTTGGTCAACCTAGCCATCTTAAAGTGAACCTGTGTGTTCCCAATTGCAAATTACACTAGGAGAGCTAATCTGCCAGTTTAATCATTTAAGCTCTACGTTTGCTGTGCTCTTTGCAGAATGTTTGTCACAGTTCCAACAGAGCTACAGTGATTTCACTGGAGGAGCAGTCCTTCACGGTGCAGGCAAGAGTGATCCAGAGCCTCTTTGTTAGCTGTAGCTAACATCTCACTATGAAAAAGAGAATTCTCTTACATTGGTGTAAGTTGGGAGAGAAATCCCAGGAATGTAGCTGCCAAGATCACCCTCTCCAGACAACGCTGATTTTATCACGGCATCACTGCCTGTAAAGCACTACACGGGGCAGTTAAGTGACTGGTCGCCCTTCCTAAGCAAAGGAGGGACTATGAGATACCATTCTTTAACTGACGGGGTAAAGTTCGGATTTAACTAACATTATGGATGTACACTTCAACACTTGGATGTAACTGAAAGTGTTGACAATTGGACATATAAATTAATGTGAAAAA
Organism: Nanorana parkeri; assembly: GCF_000935625.1. Classification (NCBI taxonomy): domain Eukaryota; kingdom Metazoa; phylum Chordata; class Amphibia; order Anura; family Dicroglossidae; genus Nanorana; species Nanorana parkeri. Next base: position 355,093 of record NW_017307131.1, on the reverse strand, counting down.
CCACCATTACCTGTCTTGAACTGTGTGATCCAGTTTATACCAAATACATATTTGCATACTGCGTACTTATGTAAAATGTGCACAAACAAAGCACCTGTTTAATGAGGTAGGTGTTGGTTCTCGTTAATGTAGTCCTTACATTTTTACAACATAAACTCTAGTAACATTTCATATGTTTGAGTGTTTTTTGTCTTTTTTGTTTTTGTGCAGGTTCTCCATTTATTAATGCAATCATTCACAAAGGCTTTGATGAACGACATGCATACATTGGGGGAATGTTTGGCGCTGGTATCTATTTTGCAGAAAACTCTTCCAAAAGCAACCAATATGTATACGGCATAGGTGGTGGAACTGGCTGCCCAACACACAAGGACCGATCGTGTTATATTTGCCATAGGTTTGTTTCTTAAACACTCTTTGTAAAACTCTTAGTTTGATTTCTCTTTGCACTAAAATAAAACTTGTCAGAATGATTGTTGTCTGTTACTGCCAAGATTTGCAAGCAGAGACCAATCATCTCAGGAGGTGTCACCCTACCTACTGGGAGGAGAGGTTCTGCTCTCTGAAGTAGTCATAGATTATTTTGGCCCACCCATTCTGATGCCCGAATCGGGGGTAAGATTTCTGATACCAGCGTGTCAGTACACTCACTGCATTGCCGCAGCAAGCAGATGCCAAATAACCGTTTTTTCATTTACTCCTTTGGTAAAACAACCTCTATGTATTGATTTTACTCAAACCTAAAAGAATATACATACATGGTACCCATTATTAGAGTTCAAAACCTGTGATGAATATAAACAACCTGAAACCCTGGAGTGATAATTCTCTAAGGTATCATTAGAGATACTTCAAAACATTTCTCTCACTTTCTGTTGTGTACAGGACAAGAAGTGGTGGGCAGTCTCCCCAGTTAGACACAGATGGCATAAATTGACAGGAGTCTTAATCATTCCTATCTAGATTTATTTTTTAAAAAGGGCTTTTACTATATTTAAAGGAGAACTATGAGTTGAGTGAAAATTACTCAACCTCATAGTTCGAGCCGACGTGTGACAATGAAACTGTCACACGTCGGCTCAATAGATCGGGAAGTGAGCGAACACATACCGTCGCTCGCTCACTTCTCGATCATCTCCATGCAGAGAGCAGTGATTGTCACTCACAGCTCCTTGCAGGGATTCCCCCCTCTCCGATCCTCCAGGGCTGACTGGAGGAACAGACGGGGAGGGGGCGGGCACAGATGGCTCTGCCTTTAGATAGGCAGAGCCCGCTGTCACTCGCGCAGCTGGGTGGATCTCGACAGTAATGTCGGGATCCGTCCCGGCTGTGACAGTCTCCGTATACGGCGAGCTGTAACTTGCAATATACTGAGCTTTGGGTCACGGGATGATGCTAGTATGTCCTCCTGTGACCCTTAAGAGAACTATAGGGAAAAAACACTTACCCTATAGTTCTCTTTTAAGCTTGTTGCATCACTTGTATGCCCCATGTTCAGCTGCTATTTTTCTTTTTCACTATTGCTGCCAAACCGATGTAGGCTTTTACTTTTATAGTGCTTTATTCAAGATCATTATTTGTTAACTTGAAGAAGTGGGCTCTTTATCAGCTTTTTCCCCTTCACATGCTGGGTTTTTTATCAAATTAACTTAGCAAAAAAGTGACATAATTAATGATTTAATCAATGGCTTAACTGCTTTCCATTTATATTATTAGAATAGTAATGGGCAAATAAGGCTCTCTGGCAGGTATTAGGGAGGGGCCAGCCTGGCTGATGGGGAATGCCAAGGGTTTCAGAGATGGGTGTACTGTGAATAATTTGTTCACTAATGTGTGGCTGTGAACGATGTAGGGTGTATTTAATATCATGATTAAAATGAAATGCAGGTCTCATTTTAGTAGCCAGTTAGAAATTCAGAGCTAAACCACTTCCCTGTTGACCATGAATACAATCCTTATGAGAAGTGCACTGACATTTGTGCTGTTAAAAAAGTGCACCTAATTTATAAATACAGATTGCTTACTTTATTTTACTGTCATAAACTTGGAACAGCTTCTAGCATGCATTTAATGTGAATTGGGTGATAAAGTAAAGATCTAATTCAGAAACTGATGAGGCATAATGTTCACTGTTCCGGACTTTTGAGATGTATACATGTGATACTGCTTTGCTGTATTTATGCTGATAGAGCAAGGATTTTAAATGTCAGGAGCTAGATTTATTACTAGTTCCTTACAGTGCAATCAAATGTAGTCATTTGGAGGACATAAGTTGATTGGTCTCTGCTGTGATTTATGTGCAACCTTGCTTAGTCTTAAATTTATGGCAATAAAAATACAATGTATACAGCCTATATATGCTGGAAATCAAACCTTGGTTTGCTTAAATATCTTGGAGTTCTAAAGTATGCATCATCTCCAAAAACCTAAACCTAAAGGAAATTAGGGGCATCATTAAATGGAATGGGTTTATAATTGCTGAAGTTTGCACAAAGTCGAGAGACTTCTCCAGGTACTAGAATTGACTTGTCTAGAGTACCTGGAGATGTTTTGTGGGTCAGCTGCAAATCTCTGCTGCAGTTTGATGTACAGTTGCTGACATTTGCAGCAACTGTACATCAAATTTAGGTGTAGTTTGAAAAAGGTACACTAGGTAGTGTGCAACATTTGAAGGTGAATTATCCCTAAAGTGAAGCACAGTTCTCACAAAGAAATTCAGTGGCAAATTGGTGTAAGAGTTAGCACAATCTGAGCACCATTATTCGTACACCAACTTCTAAATAACTATGATGACTTTAAAGTGTATTTCCTTCTTTGCAGTCAAATTGAGAACCTCCCACTATTTGTTTGTGTTCCTAGTCACACAGCATACCTTAAAATAATGTTCTCTCCTGTTCACTGAATGGCCCAGCTTCTTGAATCTCTAAATCTCTAGCTACTGATGAGCCTGGGATTGGTGCAAACCCAGTTTGCCTAAGTTGCCCCAAGCCCACTCAGACCTGTAACTGCCACTCCCCCCGCCCATCTTTAATGTATAGCGGCAGGGATATTATGCTTGCCACAAATAATTGGGGGGGAGGGGGTTAGCAGTCACAGTTTTGAGCAGGCTATGTTGAACTCCAGTCCAGGCTCATCACTATCTCTAACCATTGAGTTTATAGTACCACCTTCAGGAGTTAAGACACTAGGCAAAAAAGACAAAGCACAGACTAGGGGGAACCCCCGGTAGTGGCCAAAACCCCATCTGCTAGAGGCAGCTAATTTTTTGCTAAGAATCTTAGTTCCTTTTCTTTTGCCGTGAATTTTTCTTAATCTCCTTTTTTTTTTTTTTTTTTTTAAAGTCCTTCAGTGAACAGCCAAGCTGGGTGACAAGCTGTATAAAATAGTCCCCCCAGTTCAGCCGTCGAGCGCATGCAGATCCTTTGTAATGTACGTGTTGAGCTGCATGGACCTATCCTGGATCTAAGTGCAGTGTGAGAAATCTCACAGGTGCACATATGACTTTTTGCTGTCAGTTTCTCCAGTTTCAGCCTGGGCTGTTTGATGCATGTGACGATTTAATAAAAAGTGCTTTACTTCTTGCACACATCATCGAGTGCTGGTGACTTCTATTATGGACTGTATCTGACACGACGTCATCCGTGTTGTCACTTCAAACACCAACCTTTCATCCAAGGTCTGTACGCTGTATGGAGTGCAGGTGATTTTGTATTATTGATTGCTGCTACGGCTAGGTCACCTTCTGCCTACAGGTGCACCCTCCTCAACCACAAGTCATGAGTAATTGGGGCACACATGAGGGATCATAGACACAGGGATGTCTGTGCTGGGGTTGCTGGGAGCACACAACCTGACAACACAATGCAGGAAAGCTCTACCTCCTCTGGTAACACTGCCTCCACTAGCCCCATGCTTTGCTCCTTGTCTCTATTGCTTCTTGCAACCATCGCTCCCATTACCTTTAGAAGCCTGGCCCTTCCTATGGAGACCTACAGACTCAAAGGGTCGCTTATCCTGTAAGGACTGAACTTTGCATGTTCTCAGTTGAGGACTTAATATATAGGGGGAGATTCCCTATTTTGTTTGCAGCTGGCAGGTCATATAAGCCGCTACTGTAGTGGTAATGCCTTAGGGGATTTTTTGTTTTTCCCACCCCTCGATATACACTGCTTTGGGATTTCTCAATGGTTACAGATTCAAGATCCAAGCTGTGTTGGGTGAAACGCATTAGAAGTGGGTGACAGTATTCATATTCATCTCTATGAATAAGCCCAAACAGGTGAAAAAATATTAGAGGTGGACGACAGTAGAAGTGAAGAAGCTATGAGATTGTATACTGGATAAGAATGTAGAATAAAGTGTTTTGAGTGAAGAACAGCGGTGGGCGATTTGTATATGTTTAAAATATAAAGTAGCTGTTATGTCATTTTGGTAGCAAAAGTGGAAATACACTCTGAGTATTCAGCTTTACAGACAGAATTCAGTTAATGTACATTAAAGTTTGGGACCACTTACAGTAACTAGGCTCCAGTGCCCTCTCATCAACCTTGGCCAACAATGCACTTGTTCCTACTTCACTGGCGTGCATTTGAGCCTCAACTTCTAGCCATTCTAATGGAAAGTCTGTGCTGCAGCAGAGCATGAACTTTCTATTGGAATGAATAGCAGTTATCGTATACCTGCACGTGAGGATCAGGAACTAACAGTGAAGATCTTTAGAAAGCAGCTCTGCAGAGCTAAACAGGTCACACAGCAAAGATCTTGGCAAAGCAGGGTCAGGTAACTATGATGCTTATCAGGGGTTAATGAGACAGGGCATTAAAGCCAAGTAGTGGACTTAAACTTCAAATATGATCAGAGCTAAACCAACATGTGTTTTTAGTTTCAAGCTAATAATTATTACCAAAAGTACAAGAAGGTGGCATTTTACTCCTACCAAGTTGAAAGAAAAGGCTGTAATGCAAAGTACGCCAAGGTCAAACTTGAATGTGTTGTGAAATTAATTGTAGATGTTCTAATTGTCTCTTTTTCTCTGTCAGACAAATGTTATTTTGCAGAGTGACACTTGGCAAATCATTTTTGCAATTCAGCACAATGAAAATGGCCCACGCTCCTCCGGGGCATCACTCTGTTATTGGCAGGCCGAGTGTAAATGGACTGGCATATGCAGAATATGTAATCTACAGAGGAGAACAGGTAATCCAAAGGGTTGTTTGGTTTAGTTATTTAGCATTTGTGATCCATTATAGCATATGATGTAACATTATTGTAGTTACAGAATTCAAAATTTAAGTGCAATTCATAAATATTGTGAGAATTGCTCCTGGTTTATGTCTTTTAGGGATGTAATATGTTTCTGCTCTCTCTTTCTTAATAGACTTAGTTTTTTCTTCATGATCCAGTAGTTTTGTGGGGTTACTGTGCAAGTGAAGTGTAGGATCAGATCAGTATTTTTAGCGCTACCAGGCTGCTTATATGCCATCAAGCAAACCACCTTGTTCAAAAGCTAGATTGTATCAAGAGAGCACAACTATTTTAATGTAGGGACCTTCTGTACACGGTTAGAAATATCAATCATAACATTGGGATTTATACTTTAATAATTACTAATAAGCTCCATAGTCTTTAAAGGAGAACTATGAGGTGAGTGCTTTTCACTCATCCTCATAGTTCTAGCCGACCTGTGACAATTAAACTGTCACAGGTCGGCTCAGTAGATCGGGAAGTGAGCGAACACATAGCGGCGTTCGCTCACTTCTCGATCCTGTCACGGCTCTCTGCCGTGACAGGGGAGGGTCTGGATAGAAAGATATTATAGCATTGAATTGCTACACAAGCCATTGTAGAATTAACTTTATTAGCAGTTACTTTTAATTTTAATGTGCGGCTAGCCATGATTTTCTGAAACGTAAGAAACAAAAGTAAATGTTTCTTACTTGCAACTGTAACAACTATAGGATAGAGAACTCCCCCAGAAATATAATTTCCTGCTCTTATGATTGTCTCGTTCTTATTCCCAGCAATTTTTTGTTCTTTCAATGAAAACTCTCTATGAAGGAACATGTGACAGAAATGCATGTATTGTTATGCACACAGCAAAAGCAAGCAGTAATTTTAATGTTATTAACAAAATAACGATGATATTTAACCCTCCAGGAAGTTACAAGTAGCCCATGTCTTCGTTTAGGGAAATATAGAAGCTACTTGGATGTTCAGTAGCAGTATTTCGAGCATGCTAATTAGGGATGCACAGATACTTTTCGAGTACCAGTGCAGATACTAGGCATTTTCATGAGAACTACCAGGGTTGCAGAGGTTGCAGCTGGGACCAGGCTCTGGCGCTCCACCACTGTCCTGAAATCATTAGTCTGTATTGTTTTAGAAAAACTGCCACATGACAATAAGCAACAATGTATCAGTACTCGTACTTGTAAGTACTCGGCAAGTACCAGTACTCGCAAAACTGGTATCTGTGCATCCCTTTATTTATATTTATAAAAACAAAATCGTACATTAAAACTAAAATGTACAAATTCCAGGAGCTCCGTGTGCTCCTTACAAATGACAGCTGCCTCCTAACTTTTGAATTTTTCTCTAGTGAAGTCTTGGAGCTCAAAAGTATCGGTACATGTACACGTACTGTTACTGAGTACTGTACTTGGTATCTGTGCAACCCTAATGCTAATCTCTGTGCTTAGCCTTCCATTTTACCGTGTTTCCCTGAAAATAAGACAGTGTCTTATTGTTATTTTTTCACGAAAAAAGACACTAGGTCTTATTTTTGTGGTATGTCTTACCTGGCTGCAGCTGTCCGCTCTGCCGTCCAGGGAGCCACAAACAGGTGGGCGGGGGGCGTGTCTGGCAGGGGGGCGGGAGGGAGCAGCCTCTCCGCTCTGATCCTTACAAGGAGAAACACAGGTGGGCGGGCGAGGGGGCGTGTCTGGTACGGGGGCAGGAGGGAGCTGCCTCTCCGCTCTGATGTCATCCAGAGAGCAACAGCGTGCGGGTAGGTGGACGGGCGAGGGGGCGGGAGGGAGCTGCGGCCGGTCTTCACATGTGAAATTGAATTACATGTGCAGCTACCCCGAAGGTAAGACCTAGCGCTATCTTCAGGGATGTCTGTAATATAAGACCTACCCCGAACTAGGTCTTATTTTCGGGGTAGGTCTTATATTACAGAAATCCCCGAAGATAGCGCTAGGTCTTATTTTCGGGGTAGGTCTTACTTTCGGGGAAACACGGTAATTGTTATTGGCACCAGGTGTCATAAAGTGTAACTCTGCTTCCTATGACATAGGACCCTCGAAAATCCTAAACCTGTTTACATTTAGATAGTGATTCTAGGGGGAGTGAAATTTAAAATGCATTCATATGAAATTGCTGCTTTTTATGGTTGAGTAATACTGTTTCAATTTTCTACACAGGCATACCCAGAATATCTCATCACATATCAGATCGTAAAACCAGATGCACCCTTACAAGCTGCCACAACAGCGGAGCAAAAGACTTAGTATTATCGGTGGACTCTATGAAACCCATAGCTAGAAATGAAAATTTATCTGAGTGACTCGGAAACTTTTGCATTAAAACAAAAAAATCCTGAGAACCTGGAAATAAATTATATATTTAAGTATTACATTGACGGTTTTGTTCTGGGTAGGGATGCTTCCATTTGCCCCACTGGTCCTCAAAAGGAGATGTTTACATGAGGCTGCCTTTTAGTAAAATTTCTCAGGCTCATTTTCAGTTGGTAATCTTTGGCAAAAAAAAACAGAGGGAACAACAAAGATTGTTTAAGATTTCAGTAATAATACAGATATTGCCACTTGGCATAGCAGTTCCAGGGAGGTTTGGACAGTACATTGGTAACATTTATGTGAGAATTTTAATATACTTTCATCTTAAGTACCTTGAAAGTGGGATTTACTGTAATCCACTATTTATTTTTTTTATATTTGTGTATAGATAATGTAAACCTAGCTAAAATGTAAAAAAAAAAGCATCTTCTTTCTTTTGCACAAAGCTCATTAGCAATGCAATGTTTACTGACCAAGAAACAAATTGGATCATTTGATAATCCCCTTTCCTCCATCTTCCACCTTTGTCTCTCTCCCTTTCTTTCTTCCACTTATACCTTTCACTCCCTCTTTCACACACTCCCCTTTTTCTCTCTTCTTTCTTTCTTTTTTTCCAATTTTCACTCTCTCCCATGCACCACCTCTCTCTTAATTTGTCTTTTTCCCTTTTTACAACCCCATGACAAAATTAGAAATGAAGGAGGAATATTAACACTAAAACTCAGTTACATACGTTTACAGTGGCTTCTGCCACACAATGGAGAATTCTCTGGCAAGTAAATTGTTAATCTGGGTTTTTTTGCTGAATTCAGGAGCAAATGTTATATGCAGATACAAAGACATATTTAATAAGATGGACTATTAAGTTTTGTGACCCACAGCAACCACTCAGCTTTTTCATCAACTTAAGTGTCGATTACCAACTAAAACAGGAAATGTCTGGTTGCTGTGTGTTACAGCATAGTTGACTGTTTAATGCTGTGTTATTAATAAAGCAGTTTTGTCTGTTCTGTTTAAGTTGTCACTCTATGTGTTTCCTTTTGTTTCTGCTCTTCACCAAAAAGTCTTTTTAAAAAGGTGGAGAGTTGTAGCCTATACCTGCTTAAATCCTGAAAAAGCTCCCTGTGATCTTCTGGTCCCTGAAAACTCTTGGTAAGCTAGGAATATTTAGGCAGATAGTCTGATTTCTGTAAGGAAGCCTGAAGAAACACTGGTTTAAAGCAACTCGGTGTCAGTGAAAATAACACAAAAAATGCTCTTGTAAAAGAACACACTTCACACGTTTCTGTCCCACTAAAGAATCTTTACTCCATTGCTATGCAAAAAGGATCAGTACATCTGACATACTTGCTGGTGTGTCAGATGCCTTGGTTCCCCGCTCTGCCATTAGTTTTTACCACCAGCCCCTATGTCAGTACTGTGTCCTGTAGTGATGTTGGAGCAGGCAGGAGAAACTATAGAATGTGATGGGGTTGAAGGCATCTGACACACCTTGAAGCATGCCCGGTATGAAGATTCTTGCAGGCGACTTTGCATAGCAGTGAAGATTCTATGAACAGGCAGTGGCACAGAAATGTTCTTTTCTTCTTTTACAGGAGTGTTTTTTTTAGCATTTATTCGGCAACAGGGTTATTTAAGGTTTTTTCCCCACTCTGTGCTATCACTCTGAAGGGTCTAAAGCAGGGGTCTATTTTTAATCAAGAGTTCTATCTATTAAGGAAAGTCAGAACTTTGTCAGCCTTGGTTGAAGAATATGCAAGTCTTCTGTTCCTGGCGAAATGAGGGGCCTGTATGTCTCCTTTAATATATAACTCCAGCCAAAACGTTTAAATACAGTGGGGAATGATTACAATCCCAAGGCTGTCTAAATTGAGAAATCTTTCTCTTAAATATAGCAACTCTTTAGGCTTTTGCGAGCCTACCCTTTTAGCAGTTGGCTTAAAACATGGTGTATGAGCATAATTTATCAGTCCATTGTTGGGGGAGCATTATAACAACATATACAGGTGAAACTCGAATAATTAGAATATTGTGCAAAAGTAATTGCAGTAAGTGCTGCAAAAGGGGCCAAAACCAAGTACTGAGTACATATGCATGCTTGTACTTTTCAGAGGTCCGATATTGTTCTATGTACAATCCTTGTTTTATTGATTGCATGTAATAATCTACTTTTTTGAGGTTGTGGATTTGGGGTTCTTGGGGTTTTCATGAGCTGTAAGCCATAATCATCACAATTATGACAAATCACGGCTTGAATTATCTTGCTTTGCATGTAATGAGTCTATCTCATATATTAGTTTCACCTTTTAAGTTGCATTAGTGAAATAAATGAACTTTGCACGATATTCTAATTATTCGAGTTTCACCTGTATGTAATTTTAAATATTATGGCTGTTTCAGGAATACAACCAGGATACATTTATCTCTGTTCATTGGATGTTCATTTTGCTATTTTCATGTCATATAAAAGTTTGCCTAATAGTATTTTTTGTATAATACAGGCCACAGTAGAGTATACTGTGCTTCCAGATTCTCAAGAGATTAGATTGATTCTTATCTGAAAAAAAAGAGTGTTTTCACATGTATTATTAAACTGTCTTAAGGAAAATCCGTAAAAAGTGTAATTTTCTGTAAGGGCTTTCTTCATCATTTCCAGTTCATCTATCCGTGGCAGACGAATGACATTGTTCTCTTGAAATCTAACTGTACTGAGCATTTCCTCCAGCCCTTCAATAAATGTTTTTATATGTTTTGGAAACAAAGTAGTCATATGTTTTGTATACAATATTGTACCATATGGTGACAATTCAATAAAACATTTGCAACACTTTTCTGGCATTATGGCCGTATGAGAAAGTCTTGCAGTAAATTTATTGCTATTTCTGATGTGTGCAACAAACCATATCGGTGATGAGAAAAGTGGAGGTAAAGGAGAGTTATGGGATGAGTGAAATACACTCATCCCCATAGTTAAAGCCGACGTGTGACACTAAAACTGTAACGTTGGCTCTATTGATCGAGAACAGTGTTCCCATACTGCTGATTTCTCAGTTCACATTCTTCTTCCTGCAGAGATCATTGACTGCAAGTCACTGCACCCGGCAGGGATTCCCCTCTCCGTTCCTCCAGCGCGCATTGGAGTGACAGACAGGGAAGAGGGCAGGCACAGCTGGCTCTGCCTCTAGAGAGGCAGAGCCAGCTATCAATCAGGCAGGGGAGCAATCCCATCTCTCCCGGCGGCAGTGCAGCTCTGCGCTGTTAGCATATAGCGTACTGTAGCCCCCTATATGCTGAGTTTTGGGTCACAAGAGGACATTAGCATTTTCACAGTGTATTGGCTGCATGGATTGCACTGGAAGTTGCAGGTCAAATACAACCACTGTTTTTTCAGCACTTTCAGTGGTCAGTAACAGACAGAATGAAGGTCGTTTTTTACTGCTGTTATGAGAATGCATGCAGTCTTTATTCCTGCAGTTAAACACGTATATCTTACTGCATGAAGATGCAAATTAAGCAGAAATGTCACTGGTTCCTATTTAGCGAGTTCACATCTATGCAATGCAGATTAGTGTGTTTTTTAAAATATAGCGCATGCTGCGTTTGTGTATTTGGGCGTTTTAAGCAGAGCAGGAAAAAAACAACTAGGCACAAAAATGCATATTTCATGCTCTTTTGTTTGCTTTAGAGAAGGGATGACCCTCCCCAGGGGTAGTTTACACCTATCATTGATTACAGAGGGTCCACATTGATTTGTAACTGTGGTATTGCAGCGTTTCAGACCACGGCTTATCTGATACCAGGGAGCAATATCTGCAAAGACAATAAATGTCCTGTGGGATACTGAGATTACTTCTTTCAAATGTCACTCATGTAAAAAATACAGTAAGGCCCTGCAAAGATCTGAAACAACAATTATTTTTGTACTGTATAGATTTCACAAATATTTGCATAACTTTTATTTATTTTGTTCTCTGATTTTATTTTTCCCCCCCACCCTGCTAGTTTTTCATCTTATCCAGCTGAGAAAATGCCTAGGAAGAACACTGATAGTTCTATATTTGGTTATGTTGCACCTATGGAATGGGTGAGAAGCTTTAGAGCCATTTCTTAGATTGTGAACTATCTCAAAGCTACAAAGAAAATCCTGCTGCAAAATCCATTATGAAATGTTGTCATCATGGGAGTCTGCATTATTACCCACTTGCTGACTTTGGGCATAAAAACCTTACTATGTGTGGCCTGGTCATCCTCCACTAAAATATGCACTTACTTAACACTAGTTTTAGGACTAACATTTGCCAAACTAGAAAAAAACATTTTTAATTTGTTGCATACTTTTGTTGTCAGTTTGCATAGAAAATGAAATAACTTTTACACGTGTCTTGCAGGACATCTGCTGATCCCCCTGCTATCTGTTTTTGTTTTGTTTTGTTTTGTTTTTGACAGCAGCATCCGTCAGAGTACAACAAAAACAGCATGGGCTGCTATTGGCTTTTTCGAATTGGAATAGCCAATAGCAGGCTGGCTATTGCACCTGCCCCCTGCTGCTGTCAATCAGCAGAGGAAGACCTGAAGGAAAACTTCACGTCCACCTGTAGCAGCCATGCAATGCATTTATACTAAAACACTGGGGAACTTCCTCTGTTTGTCGAATAATTGAGCAGCTTTATAAGAATGGAAAAGCTGATTGCCAATCTGCATGACACTCAAGAACAATATAATGTCACATGGGGCATTTGGACCTTGTAAATCGGAATCTCCGCTTTCACAAATCACCCTAAATGAGAAGGGGTGATGCCTGTTGACCTCTGTTTCGGTTGTGAAATTGGAAACGTGTTGGGACCTTTGGTATGTATCCTTAGACATTGTTCTCGCTACAAACCTACATTTTATCCTATATGGGACCGCATGACATAAATGTTAAACATAAGCCGAAATATACGTACTATATACTGAGCATGCCCTCAGTTCCTAGAAACTCTGGCCTGAAACTGGTAAACCCACCTATACAGTATGATGTTCATGTTCTTATGTGACTGCCGAAATGTTCTTAATAAACTATTATTCCATAAAGAAAGGCAGTTTCTTTGTCGTCTTCCTCAGTTTTTGTGTTTACTTTATTCGGAATGGAATTAACTTCTTCCCTATAATCTTTAAAGCTATAACCTATATCGCAGATGAGCTTGTCAGGATGTCTGGTAGATCTGCAGCACTTGTCAATTCTTCCTGTGGGGCTTAATGGCCTAAAACCTGCTTGAGAGACTAGGCATTCAAACTGCTTCTGTTCAGGCCGGAGCTGGAAGCTAGATTACAACACACAACCAGTAAGAAAAAGACGTTCCCAGGAAAGAAAAATATTCTCTTCAACAGAAGGTTTGTTAGTGGCCCAGGAACACAGCCATCGGGCAGTTCTAATAGTCCTAATCAAAGAAGCATTGCACAGGCCAGAAAAACAAGGGTAAAGAAGAAATCTTCTTTAGCCCTCTGATCAGCCCACCAAATCCCAATGGCTTTCTGTGCCCATTGGAGAAAAATTGGGTTTCCCCTCACAATGGCAGAAAGTAACCGCAAATAATTTTATTCTGGGGCATGTGGAACACAGATACAGGCTAGAGTTCGACAGCCAAACTCCGTCAAGATTCTTGGTTACATCTGGATCCAGAGAAACCCAGAGCACAGGCTCCCCTACTGGGGGATCCTTGTGTCGGTTGCAGATGAATTATCCATAAGGAATTCATAATGTCTACTTTAACAGTGATAGCTTTTTATCCCAGTGGTTCAATTGGCTCAATTTTGTTTCAAAAGTAGAGAATAACATGTAGTAGTTTCTAGATTTCACAATAGGTCCACCATCCAGTGTGCAGGGCAGTGTTTGGTGGTGGAGGAATCACCCCCAGGAGTATGGAAGCCCTTAGCTAAAGGTGATCATACACTAGTCGTTTATTATGTGGTTGATCTGCAGGCTTTTTTAGGAAGCCTCTTTAGCTCCCTTTCTCCTGGTCAGGTTAATGTTAAAGCTAAGGCTACTGCCCCTTGCTCCATGGCTGTGGACAATTTGCTGGATTGGAGCAGGTCAGATGGTCCTTAGTACCACGCTCAGGATCAGGTAGGCAGGTCCTGCAGGGTTCCTCTGTCGGACCCCACTGACAACATGGGGTGTTTTAGCGAACGTGTCTCATTTACCCTCTTTTTTTCCCTGGTATCTGTGTGCACAAGTCTGGGGTTGTAGTTTTTTCACCATAGTTTGTCATCTTTTTTAGATATTACACTTTAAGGCTTCTCACTGCCTTGAATGTCTCCTTGTGAGATTGTTTGGCCAGGTAATCTTATTCCATTCTTAGAAGCAGTCTTCCCAGTTCAAGGGTTTAACTTACAGACCAGATGGTCTTTTTTCTGTGCATTTGGTATTGCCCAATTTCCAACATGGGGCATGGTTTCTTGTTGACAGTATCCTGTTCTGTTTTCCTTAGGTAGTGTGTTGTTCCACCTGTTTGGGTAGTCGTTTTAGCTCACAGTTGCTGCTGGCTTAGGCTTAGTGTCTTCTTGAGTGGAGCAATTCCCATTGGTGGTGAATTCTCCTGACCCAGGTCTGAGCTTCAGGTTGATCCTCTGTGGCCTTCCTTTGGTGGACAACAGATTCACCTGTCTTGCAGAGGATTTCTTCCCATCTGGTTTAGGTTCGGGTGTTGGTCCTTCTGGTTGTCCACTGCTTCAGGTAGTTCCTTCTTAGATCGGTCAGTGGCTGTTGTCCACCCCTCAACTGGACTGCTTTTAAACATCCTGTTTCTTGAGTCCTGTGTCCCTAATGGGAAATGGAAAGAAATTGGATTTTTGTACTTGTTGTAAAATCTATTCAAGTCCATTGAGGGACACAGGTCCCACCCTTCTGTTTTGTTACGTATTTACATGGTAGATGAGGTTGAAAAAAGATACAGGTCCATCCATTTCAATGTATCTGGCCATGTCTCCTCTTAAGAGCCTCCTTTCTTAAGTAAATAAGTTTATTTACTTGTTCCTCATAGCTGCGGACCTCCAGACTCCTAATTAAATTTGTTGCCCTTTTCTAGACCATTTCCGATTCTAGAACATCTATTCTGTTTGGCAAAAATTGAGCTGCATACTCAAGATCAGGCTCAACCAGTGTGTTGTAAAGGGGTTAGAGTATCAATTTAGATTCTCAATTAAATACCCTTTTTAATGCATGATGATAATCTGCTCTATATGCTAGCGGCTTGCCATTACTAAGTCTGTTGTCCAGTAGGACCCCCAAATCTTTTTCCATGTCTGAGTCTCCCATTGTAAGGCTTCCTAATGAGTATCTTGCCTGCGAATTCTTTGCACCCGAATGCATAAAATTGCACCTCATCTGCCAAGTCTCAGCTCATCCCCACCCCCATTTTAACCAGGTCTTTCTGTAATGTTGCTACATCCTTTACCACAGTTATTTATTTGCATAATTTTGTATCATCAGCAGATAAAGAGATGAACCCCTTAGTGACAACTTCAGAAACGTTTTCAGTTCCCGGGGACGTGTGTTTAACCATAATTTCCATCTTCCTCATTTATTGCACCTACGCATATTATATGCTGTTTTTTTAAAAGATAAAATTGGCTTTAATTTGATGTGACATATGCATATATAATTCTTTTTTTTAAGGAAAAATGCAAAAGAAAATGCCATCGGTCGGGATGGGGCTTAACCCCTCCAGCCTCAATACTTTTATTAAACAATTTAAACTGCATCTGCCCCAAGTCAACTCTGAGACACACTATTTGCAACCCTAGCTCGCCCAAAAGCTAAATGGTTTACCACTACCCTCTGTACACCTGAATCCATGTTTTCCATGTTAATTGGTACTTAAAATACCATTCTCTATAAAACATTCTTCAGTAGAGTCCCTTAGTATTCCCTCAAACACCTTGCAAACTATTGATGTTAGATTGACTGGTCTGTAGTTCCCTGGTATTACATCTAAATAGCAGCTTGGCTATCACTGTGCTAAGCTCCCCGAGGACTTACAATTGTAAGCCGTGGTGACCTATTTATATTTAGCTTTCTTAGTCTGCTTCGGACCCCATTTTTTGACAACAGCAGGTTTACTTTCTTGGTATTACAATTACTAATACTTACAATCCTTTTTTCTGTATAAACTGAAGGGAAAAAAATATTGATGCCTCATCTATGTCATTTGTAACCAAATTCCTCCTTCATGGGTTTTTGTTGTTGATAAATTTATCAAAACGTTTCAGGTTTTTCTAGCTTTCTGTGGCAATCTATTTTAACTGCTCTGAGTACATTCTGGCATTACATATTACATTCCTTGTAACCCGAGGTCTCACTTCTGTTTTGTATTTTTTTGAAGGCTTCTCTTTTATTTGCTATTTAAGGATAGAATTGGGCCACATAGGTTTAACTTTTGTTCTTATATTTGTTACATACTGGCCCTTGAATTACTTTCTCACAAAACTGAGGCATGCTGGGTAGAGGAGGAGCAATACAGGGGCTGGCTTACAATTTTTGTGTTTGCCAATGCCCCAAAACCCTGAAAGTGGCAGTGTAACCTGACCTGAAGTCCAGTATCCTTCAATGGACTTAAGGAAATATGTTTTACGTTCCAAAAACACAAAAAGCTTATATTACTAATCCAAACATAGAGACAAAGTACCAACGGAAGAAACGTGGTCTAGTGACTGCAATGTTTTTTTGGGTTTTTTTTCAATGTTCAACAGTTTTACGGTTTTTCCTTTAGTACCTTGTCTACCCATGACAAAGCTGTTGTTGGTCTAAAGCTGGCCATACACCTATAGATGGTCGGCCCAGCTGGCTCTCAAACCACTTGAACACTCTGATTGGATGCAGGTATTCAGGTATTTTGAGAACCAAGAGGGCCGACTAGCAAGATTCTGAAGCTTGGCCCAGTGGGAGATTCCTCCATCCACACAGTTTAGCGTAGATGGAGGAATCTGTTACACTTTTTCCATCTGACCATAGAAAATCTGCAGGTAATCTATAGGTGTATGGCCAGCTTAATAAAGACTGCATTTTGATGAGTGGTGTCTGTCTGGCTTCTTGACTGGTGACAGTACTACATCTTAAAAAGTAACATCCCAGGACTTGTCTGACTATGAGAAAGGGGGGCAAGAAGAAGACGGTAAAGATGACCAGCTGGAAAAGAATCCAAAGAAGGATCATTTTTCTGACAGGTAAGCTGCTTAAGGTCATATATGCAACCATAGAAGGAGAAAGGGAAAATAGTGTTTCCAGGACACAAACTAGTTCATAGTCAAGTCCTACAAGAGAAGATTTCCTTTTTATGAACTGGATTGCAGTTTCTGAGATATACCTTTAAAGTTTATATTGTCTTTGCCAAAAAAAAAAAAAATCAGAGCTCCTCTTTGAAGACACAGGTCTTATTACAGACCCAACGTATTGATAAAAACCCATTTTGTTTTTTGTTTTTAATCTTGGACTTGCACTCAGTATGGGATTCTACCCCAATTTTGCCACTAAAACGGCAGCTAGTTCTGGTTAATGCAAAACCACACTTACATCAGTACCGCAACCTACATAAACAGCCATGGTGGAACCTTAATGATTCTTTTGTTTTTCATTTTTTTTTTTTTTAGTGGAGTAATAAGATTGTATGTAACAAGATGGCAAAAAAACTGCAGTGAATATTTCAGAGTGGAATGCACTGCTATGCCTGGATGGAAAAATGGAAGCACAAAAGAAGAAAGTATGCTGCCTGTATGCATTTAAAGGTTTATTGCCCGTCTTCAGGATAATTTCCATCTCCCATCCCCATTCTAACTGATTGCAAGAGGGAAAAAAAAAACCCTATCTAAAAGCCCTTTTTCCTTAAAAAGCCACAAACACATGGCACTCGGGTCACAACTCTTCTCTTTTCCTTTGTTTTACCTACTGCCTGGTTCTTTGGGTGGCCAGGCCACTGCTTGCCTTACCGAAAAATGGTGCTGGCAAAGGACCCAGACAGGGGCCTTAGGCAAGTATAACTTGCTTTAACAGGTTAGCGGGGGACAAAATTATCCCAGCATGTAGCTTTAATTTCAATTGTGATTGAAGTATAACTTCAATGTCCAGGATTCTGCTTTTAGCTCTTATAATGAAGCTTTTAGAAGTCAGCAGACCACTCGTTGATTGAGCGACTTTACACTGAATGGCCAGATTATTATGACCACCTGACGTTTGTAGGAAAATTAGCTATAATTTTCTGCTGAAGTTGCTAGAGGGCCAGACCATTATAAATAGGGAAGCAGGTTGTTTACCACGACAGTAGAAGTGATTTTTTTCTGAAGATATGGGTAAACAACGCGATTTAACAGCCTTTGAACGTGGGATGATTGTTGGCGCGGAGCCATGGAGCAAGTATCAGCAAAACAGCAGAATTCGTCAAATGTTCAAGAGCAGCTGTTGTTAAAGTGTTTAAAGACTGGACTGTCAGCCAAAAATCTGGGTCTGAACGTGCGAATTGTGGCCGTCAGCGACTAGTCAATGTTAGGGCAGAACGGAGAGTGGCAAGACTGGTACAAGACAACAGAAGGGCAACAGTGCAGTGTCAGATTCCTTGCATCACCTTTCAACATCTCGTAGAGTCACGAGGCGGCCCAACTAAGTCATCTCGTGGAGTCATCTCGTGGCCCAACGAAGTACTGATGGGGTGGTCATAATAATCTGGCCACTCAGTGTATATAGCAGGGTTTTTTTTCTGAACGGAGATCTATTTGTCCCTTTATAGAACCTTCCATGGGAACTGTTGGGACTTTCCATCAATCTCCATAAAGTGAAACTCCACTTTAATTACTTTTATCCAGGGCAAATTTTTCTTGCATGTTAAATTTTGATTCTTTGGCTATAAAACTATTTAAAAACCCCACTAAAATTATATATATTTTTTCAAAGAAGAGGCCTTGTAGAATTAAAATTGTGTTGCAATTTCTTTAGTGGTACAATATTTCCACAAATGTTTATCAAATTAATATAGGAAACTACACTAAAGTAAATTTTAGTGTACACAAACAATATAATACTGAATTTTTGGGTAAATATAGAATTCAGGGCTGTGTGCGGGTAAATAGATACAAAACAAGTCGAGTATTAAAAATGCATGTGCCTATGAAATAGCACAAAACTACAGTACCTAAAATTGACCATAGGAGACACTTTAAAAACCATAACTGCTCATCAATTTAAAGTTAATAGTAAGTCAGGGACATAAAATGATTGCTCTTAATCATGTAACGTGATGACATGTAACGTGTAGCATTACTCTCGGTTTCCCATGTAGGTGCACCTGTTGTGTTTGTCTGTACATGGGGGTGGAGTGCTTTAAAAAATCATTTTTAATTTTGTATCTGTCACCCTAATTATTTACTCTTAACCTCACACAGGGGCTAACAAAAACTGTACCAGCCATAATTTTCAAAAACATTAAATGCAATATGGTGACCTGGAGGCATTTTGGTCACAGTGTACAGAACGCCCCCAAAAATGTAATTTACTGGTTCTGTAATTGTCTGACTGATTTTGCCAGACATCTGCACTAAGAGACAAGTAAACTTTTTAACATTCTTTGCAAAAGGAATTTCATTTTTAGGGAGATACTCCATAAGAGTTCATTACTTCGGAAGGGATGCAGACACTTCAACTTTCCTCATTACATCATAGAAAGTCTATCAGCTGAATGTAATGTACCCAGATCCTCCCATTCAGAGATCAGTTTGGAAAGGACACGAGGGAACGGACAGCTATTTCCTCGGAACAGAAAAAGGTAGGAATCTAACAAAGTTGGTTAAAATCATTGTAATGTACACAGATCAGTACCCAGAGAGGATTGATTTTTTTTTTTTAATTATTCTTAACAAAAGTGGAGCTACTCATTAAGCTTTAACTGAGACATTCTCATGCTGGACCCTACATTCCTTTCAAAGGTACCCTCACAGTTCAATAGAAATGAAAGGGTCAGTGTTAATTTCTTCTTTCCATTCTCCATTACACTCAGAGGAAGGTGTTTCTCACATGGCTTTGGATTTTAGATACATCCACCAGTGCCTAGCTGCTAACAAACATTTGTAGAAAATATACAATATACTCAGGGGCGTAACTAGAAATCACGGGGCCCTATAGCAAAATTTTGTATGGGGCCCTGTGATTTCTAGTTATGCCTAGCTGATAACCCAAACAGCCTACCTGAGAGTGAACCTGCAGAGCCCAACATAGACTCTCTATGGTGGGCTCTGCAGGGTCTCAGGAGGGCTGGTCAAACTCTCTAACCTGTCAGCCCCGATCCACTATCCGCCTCTCTTTTTCCATGGTCGCTGGAGGGCCCAGCCTCCTCCATCGCTGGGCCCCGCCTCCATTGCTGGGCCCCGCCTCCTTCGCTGCCAAGACCATGCCCTGTTCTCCATGCTAATAGCTTTTAAAACAAAAAACAGCAAACTAATAACCAGTACTCCCATTAAGATCTTTCTTTAAAATGCATTTTCCATGTGCATATATGCACAGAGGAACAAGACTGGCCGGAAGGGTTTATATTGGTAGCTTAGTGTCTCCCTGTGGGAGGTACTTTCTAGACAAATGGGGTAATAGGCGGAAAAAATGAAAGGATCATTATACAAAACTGTCCCTGTATCAGAGCTTTTTCCACAACCTGGCCAGATTCCTGCCTCAAGAGTCCCAAAACACACTTGGGCTTCATTCACAGGTGCATCAAGAATTCTCTATTAGGCATGTTGTTAGTATGGTGACATTGAAGCTGAGCATGGACTTGCACTTGGAGGTGAGAATAAGCTTTATGGGACTCCAAAAACTGGTAACTTTGTCAATATGGTGACGCTGATAGCTGAATGTGACCTATTTCTTCAACTTGTCTAAAAGAACATGCTCGGAAAAAAAAGGTAAAATAGACTTTTGTGTACTATTGAAGAAGAAATAACTATAATGGGGCAGTGCATTCAACAATTGATAGATGATCAAGTTAAAACATGAGTAACAAAAGTTTTACATGAGCTTTGGGGCCAGGGCTTTGACTACTATACAAGACAGTAATAGGGTTTACTAAGGCGCAGAGTATTACCCACATTCTCTTACCTAGCACCCTAAAAAACTGTGCACCTTCACCCCCTCTCGTAATTGTCCACTTCCTTAGAGATCATGTTTATGCTGCATATGGAGTCCACACAAATGTCATTATAAAATTGTTTGCCCAAAGTTTTCTTTTTCAATGGCACAGACAGTAGTGTTAGAAATGTCATGCTTTAGTTATAAATAGTGACAAAACCGCAGCACTTGAAGCCATTCATTCCACATGGAGGACAAAGCTTTCCCTTCTCGTCTTATCTCTGTAGAGGATACACACTTAGAAACCAATGGGGGTAGAATTATCAATGCTGCCATACTCTTAGAAGATGTGGGAACCCAAACACCGACTACATGGTGCCTTCTCACCTGCAGACTCTCCTACAGCTAGTTATTTTTTTTAATGTCATAATATCAGCCTCCTGGTATGAAAAGAGGGAAAATGCTGCATGTACTCTTTTAAAGTGACCCTTTTCTTTGCCCATGTAGGCCAAAGTAAAAGGGTCAATTAACTACTTAAAGAGTCTGAAGCCAAGTTAAATGCAGGTACTAGTTACATTTTAAAAAAGTAAATGTAATGATTGAATAATAAATACCTAGCTGCCTCTCACTGATCCCTGCACTACAAATGGACAGATCTCTCCCGTCCTGTCATTTGTAGGGAGATATCTGCCTATCTGTGGTTAGCCATATTTGAAATACTGGGATCTTTCATTTTGTCGATTTAGTCATCTGCATTCTGGCGTTTCTCGTGATCTATTTTGTGTTGTTACATAAAAAACAACACACAGCTCAGTTAACTTTGCCTGTGCCTTTTATTGAACAAATGCTTTCAAGGTCATTAATGGAAAACTGTGTGAATCTCGCATAATAAATCTAGAATAATGACATCCTGATAATGAGAAGGTATTTCAGTTCACTTAGATGTCGGTTTAACATTCCTTGCTCTACAAAAAAAAAAGAAGGTGGAAAAGAACCCCTTGGGTGATGGCTAAGGATCTACAAGCATCTCCTGCACTTGACAACACTGATGCTATTACTAGGTATCCATGCTTCTCAATGCAATGCAGACAGGTCATGGCTGGGGGGAGGGGCTAGCATGATGTTTTACAGAGATTGCTGAAAACAGCACAGCACTCTGCTTCAGTATGCCTCATAAGAGTCCTCAGCCTTTATGCAAGCAGTGGGCAGATTCTTGGGAGGAGTTATGCAAATTTCAAAATGATTTGATGGATGGGTCAGTCTGGATAAGTAGGTATTCTTGGGCAGACTACGGAGCCTCCATAATTGAAAGAAATGAAATTGAGTGAATGAAAGGGGCAGGTCAGGGACAGTTAGGCAAAGTGGAACAGATGCTGGGCTGGGCTATGTGTGACTTACAGCAGCGTCTAATGCTCACTGTCAGAAACTCACACTATCCAATATTCTGTGCCTATTTGCACAATATGGCAACTGCTGGTCGACCCCATAATGATTTACTCTAGCTTTAAGTTGGTTAATAATAGGTTAAACCTACTTTACTCTTCATCCCCAGCCTACAGATGGGTACACATGTACACTTTTGTGCAGTCTTCAGTACAAAAACATCTAAAAGACCATGACACCAGAAAAGAAAAAAACCCCTATAGCAGAGTTAAATTGTTATTAAACCCTCCGTTTTTTGCATATATCTAGCACTAGCAAGCAGTAGATATATGCAAAAAGTGTAAATGAAAATGTGAAAATTCTGGGGCGGGCGCATGTGCAGTTCACATTTTCGGCCGGGACACGAGAAGAGACACAAGGTAAGTCTATGGACGCGTGCACCCGCATGCAGACACCGTGGGGCAGGAAGTGCCAGCAAGGGCAGAGGAGTCCGCGTTGGGTCAGAAACCCGCAGCAGCCCTGGAGGGACAGATGGACAAGAAAGAAGATCGGATTAAGAGACATAATTTAAGGTAAGTGCTGACATTAACATTGGGGGGAGGGAAAAAGATTTTTGCATTTAATGTCACTTTAACTTCGGAGACTTTATACTGCAGAGAATTCAAGATGTCACTTTTTTTTTTCCAAGTGTGAGCTCCACTGAACTAATAGCCCATTTCAGTTAGCCTTATAATGGAGATAGACTATTAATGTCAGGACAAAACTTTATGTCTACTAGGCTCTAATGGAGCCTTTGTAAGAAAGTTCTTAAAAGCTATTCAGCGGAGGATATGTAGTGGCCTTTGAAACTTGTCTTTAATATGCAGCCTCAGGTGACATCTGCAGAAAGCCATTACTTGGCAGGATGTGAGGAATGTAAAAATGAAGTACCCAAACCCTTTGCCAGACTAAGAAATGAACTAAAAATAGCACTGACAGCACAGGCTTAGTTCAACATTATAAATATTTAATTGCACTAAAACTGTACTTCTAGAAAATACAGCAAGTTACTACCCAACGGCGTAAAAATACAAGTGGACCAAAATGGCCTCTGGATGTCACTATTACTCAACAGAGAGGAGACAGATTTAATTCTCTGGATACGCTTGAGAGGAAATATCTCTTTCTGAATGAATGAACCAGTCAGCAAGATACCAAGTTACTCGCTGCCATTCTATCAATTCATTAATCTTTTCTGATCTCAATGCAAGCGGCTAAGCAGCATGGCTGTTCATTTTTAGACTCCACTATTTAAAAATATAGGATTTACAGGGAATGTAAATCACAGGGGAAAACACAATTAAATAATCATACTAATTTAATTTGTTCATTTTCATTTGTGTCCAGTGGTGTCTTTTACATGCATGTTTGCTTAGTTTTGTAATTCAACCACTGTGCATACCCTAATACATTGTGTGCAACACAGTCCCTGTAAGATGGCCCAATGGTGGGAATCATGCCACATGTAGGAACACATACCAGGGGATAACAAGACATTCTAGTACCTGGTCAGTTCTTTCACCCTTCTTAATGAGGTAAGGAGGGGCTTTCCACAACCAATAGGCCCAATAAAATATTGTTGATCCTCCATTTTTTTGGGATACCTGAAATGCATAAAATCACAGACATAATGCACCTATGTTGAACATATGTTTTACAATGTGCACCAAAACCACAATAGGTGATTTTTTGTTGCAGGAATATCCAAGATTCTGCGCCATGTAAATGTATGTGTTACAGTGTAGGGTAGATATTAACCGTAGATGTCCCAGGTCTGACCAGGTGCAGATCTCCACATCAGGTTGACTGACTTCCTTTTATAAGCATCTGTACAGATGCCCCCCAGAGGGAGACTAAGCCAGGAGCAGCCCCCCTCGGTCAGGGAGCTGACCAAAGGGAAGGAAGGAGGAGGCAGCTGACAGATTCCCTTTTATGAGTGTCCAGATGGACCCTCACCAAAGTGTGCTGGCAGCTCTGTGCTTTTCTGCTGCCTGCACTTTTATCTTCCCCCGGCAATCATTTCCTGATCACAGGGGAGAGAGGAAAAGAAGAGATACAATGAGCTGCTAGGTCTCTCTGTCAAAATTTTAATGCTTCCTGTGTCCCTATTAGGTAGATTTAATTTTCTCTTTTTGTCCTAGTGACCATT
Organism: Nanorana parkeri; assembly: GCF_000935625.1. NCBI lineage: Eukaryota > Metazoa > Chordata > Amphibia > Anura > Dicroglossidae > Nanorana > Nanorana parkeri. Next base: position 330,867 of record NW_017307131.1, on the reverse strand, counting down.
GTCAGTGATGAGAAATTGAAAATATTAGTGTAATGTAGTGATCTCCTTTTACTTCCTGTTGCATCTCTGAGAGAGGAACAACGGTGAAATCTCCCCAACAGGACCCAAGTAGGAAAAAAAAAAAGACAGATAGGGGTTTTAACTATTAATTACTCTATCCAAAAGCTTATAGTAAAAGTTTTAGCTATAAAATCAATAAATTATGTTCTAATTTAATAATTTAAGCAAAGCTTTTTGCTTTTAAATCAAGCAGGTAGGATGCATCCTATGCAGCATTAGAGTTGGCTGACCTTAGAGATAAAGATGCATTACATATGTAGTTATATGGGGCCAGTTAAAGTGACATTAAACCCTCAGATTTTTTAACATAAAACAATAGTGTAATGTGCGCCTTACTGTAATCCATGGTTGTTTCCCTTCACTTTGCTGCTCTTCCTTTTAAATCTGTATCTGTTCTCATGCTCTGCAGAACTTCTGTTTTGCAGCAGACTGCCTTGTCTCAGGAATGGATACACGTTGTCTGTGTATCCGTTTGTATAGGCTTGTAACCTGAGCCAGCACTACAGGAAGAGGCCCTGAGCTGAAAAGGGAAGTTCTCCCCAAGCATGAGAAGACATGAGGATTTAAAAGGTAAGAGCAGCAAAGAGAAGGGAAACAACCATGGGTTACAGTAAGACACACATTACAGTATTGTTTTATGTTAAAAAATCTGAGGGTTTAATGTCACTTTAATATTGCTGTGTACAAAACAAGTGATTGTTGTAATCCATAGCAACCGAGGAGCAAATCAAACTAAATGACAGAGCCCCTTAATTATTAACATCACTCTTAGCTATAGGGTTCTTTTATATAAAACTGTTATGTACATTTAGGAGCTATGAAGCTATATTTATTCAGATTAGGGATTCACCGGTACCGTTTCTTTTGGTATCGAGTACGAGTATTGATATTTATCTTTCGGTACTCGCTGATACCAAGTAACTGTACATCCGCTAGCTTTGAGTCAGCTTCCCGGCTAATCAGGAAGCCGGGCGGCGTGTCATTACCCTCCGCCCCGCTTCTTGATTGCCCAGGAAGCCAGCTCCATGTTCCCTCATGGCACTGTCGGTCAGAGGAAATCTCCCTCTGACCGGTAGTCCCGGTATCGGGGGTAAGTATACACGGTATCGGCACCAGTGATGTGCGGTACCTTCCATACTGGGTGAGACATTCCCCAGCCCTGCCCCAGCATGCCCTGCCCCGCCCCCAGCCCAATGAAGCCCCGCCTCCCAACCAGGTCACCAAGCTATGTGTGTAGAAGAGCGGGAGAAGCCTCCCTGTCCCTCACTTGCTCGTCACCGGAGAGGCATCGAGATTGTTGTCCTCAGTGGGGGGTTTTCCCTCGTTTTTTTTATTGGACAACATGGACCAATGGCGCTTTGCCATTGGTCCAAACCATAAACAGAGCTCAAGCCTCTAACATAGAGTAGAGGCTGTTGCAGCTTTTGCCTCACTATGTTAGGTTACACAAGCAGTGAGGAAGCCGGCTGCTGTGTAACCTAACTTAGGTTTCAAAAGCCAGATGTAGCGCTCTGTCCATGACAGGTTACACAGCGGGGAGGCTTTCCCAGCTGCGTAACCTGTTACCAGCCGCACTGAATGGAGTAAAAGATGTCATCTTCAGACATGAAGCTGACAGCTTTTTCCTCTATAATACTAGGTGAGGCTCTGCCTCCCCTGACCGCACGTTCCTAATTCGTGCATCCCTAATTGGGGGAGAGACAAAAGGGGGCGGGAAGCCCCGGCCAATAGACAGGAGAGAGGCTGAAAGACAGCCAATCATAGCTGCAATAGAGGAGAGGAGGGGACAAGCTCAGTCAGCGGCTGCCGAAGGACAGAGAGGAGACTGCTGACACATCTCCATGACCACCTGACAGTTTGGGGATGCTGGCGCCAGACAGGGCCGTCTTTAATATTGATTGGACCCCGGGCAAACATTTTCTTGGGCCCCCCACCACGCCCCCCCCCCTGCAATATTGCCCGCTATATGCTGACAGAGCAGAGCCACGCTACAGCTGGGATGGATCCAAAAAATATTGTCCAGATCCACCCCACCACCTGATTGACAGCTGACTCTACCTCTCTAGAGGTTGTGTCCGCCCCATCCATTCCTCCAGTCAGCGTTGGAGGATCAGAGAGGGGAGGGGGGGCTATTCCTGCGAGGAGCCGTGACTGACAGTCACCGCTCCCTGCAGAGAGAGTGAGTGCAGGAACCGAGTGATCAGCGGTATGTGATCGCTCAGTTCTCGATCAAGAGAGCCAACCTGTGGCAGCTTCAGTAACTAGGGGGAAGAGCACATTTCCCTCTTCCCATAATTCTACTTTCATGGTAAATGTATGAATAATTCGCCACCTACCACTTCCACTGCATAGAATAGCAACAATAATACTAATGACACCTGAGCATGTCCCCTGGTGTCTATTATTATTATGTCCCCCCTAGTGTCATTATTATTATTATGTCCCCCCCAGTGTCATTATTATGTCCCACCGGTGTCATTATCCCCGGACATAACAATAATGACACCAGTGGATGGACATAAGTCGGGCTGCAGAGATCTTTGCTGCACATAGGGAGTGGGACAGGAGGCTGCTGCCTTCTAGCGTCAGAAAGCGGTAGTGCACACTAGACGTCTGGTACAGAAACGTTTCAAACTTTCACCAGCTCTAGTTTATGGGGTGCAGGGCCCCACAACAATGATTGGGCCCCGGGCAAGTGCCCCTTTTGCCCTGCCTTAAAGATGGCCCTGGCGCCTGCCCTGGGTTTTAGTGTTGCGTTCCGGGTGATTAAGGTGTGCCCAGACACACCCGGCACAACCCGTGCACGCTCCTATGCTCTCACACACCCCAATAGGTTTATATACAAGGCTGCCACCAAATGGTTTTAGCTGGATAAGGGTGGGAGGCATGGACAGATGTGATGTTGAAACAGTGTGTGTGGTAGAACAGAAATGGCTGTGGGTAAATAAACCTGCTTTAAGCAAAGTAGCTTAGTCATAATGTTATGATAACACAGGGATTGTTTGGAAACAACATACTGTATATTCAGTTATAAGGTACATATTCACTTATTTACTAACTGACACTATATTCATTTATAGAGGTTTAGTCGGTGTGCTGTGGTATATTGTCTCCTCACCAGAAACCTGTGACAGAACCAGAGCTGTGACTGCCCAATTGTAACGGTAACAGCAATTTTTTCCAGTCATGCTCAGCAGAGAACACTCCATAGGACATTGCAGGCTTTGCACTGCAATTTATAAATGATGGATGAAATGTAGAAAGCAGTATGGCGTAATTAATACCATGTACAGCAAACAGCAAATAGAGGCATCCCCTGTGTGCTATAACTTAGGCTCCTGTGTCTTATGGCAATAGGTGGGTGACCATGTCACCAGATCAACAACTGTGCAGCTGTTGTAAACATCAATTCAGTTGTGAGGTAACATTGTAAAATAGAATGACAAGCAGAAGTTATACTTTATATGTGTCACATCTTCTTTGAATTAAAAGTGACATTAAAGTCAAAAAAATGTTTCCCTCCCCCCAATGTTAATTGAAGCACTTACCTTAAATGATGTCTCTTAATCCGATCTTCTTCTTTCCTGTAGTTTTCATCTGTCCCTCCAGCGCTGCTGCGGGTCTCCGATCCAGCGCTGACTCCTCTGAGCTTGCTGGCACTTCCTGTCCCACGTTGTCTACACGCGGTTGCACACGTCCATAGACTTACCTTGTGTCTCTCCTTGCGTCCCGGCTGAAAATGTGAACTGCGCATGCGCCCGCCCCAAGTTGTTTGCGGCCGCCCGAGAATTTTCACATTTTCGGACGGAAGCAAGCGGGCAAGACATGTAAGTGGGAGAACTTGCACAATTGGTGGCTGACTAAATACTTTTTTGCCCCACTGTATATGCAAAAAAAACGGAGGCTTTAATTATACTTTAAGTACATACTAAGAAACACTCCCACTATAGACCTTCTGGGCTCTGACTCCTCACCTCAAATATAATAAAAGCAGCTGTCACCCTAGTGAGTAGCGCACAACACAAGCTATACAATGTAATAAGTATGTTCTGTCCCCGCTACACATACCCTGCGTTCTCTGTGTAACTCGATATGCAGCTAAACACTCCTATTCTGTAATAAGCCAGTCTGAGTAAAATCTAAATGCTTCATTAACAAAACAGGGTGGGGTGAAACTCCGTGCATACAGTATACAGTATATTCAAAAATAGAAACATGTTCACTTAAATGTGTATAAGTGCTACCAAGTAACACCTGGTGACCAACATTTATAAACGGGGTTAGCTGAAATAAGTTTTACAGTTTGCTTATTTTATTACATCTCTTCTTTTTTTTTGGTTTATGGTGTGATATGTTAGTAGTAGAAGCTGTTCCTTTTGCTATGTGAGAACCTGATTCGTGGGGGTTTACTATCTGGTGACCCGACTGGCATGAATGGATATAGATGTGGGCGCCGGCTGAGGTTTCCTTGGCAGTGGTAGACGGGCTTGAAATGATGACGAGGCTTGTCATCTTTCTTCTGATCAGTTGTTTGAAGAGGATCCCAGCACACTGCCACCACTACTTGTTACTGCATTCTGTTACTGCATCCTGCCTCCTCTTGGCTTCATGAGGAATTCCCAGCCTCTCATTAGTTGTTCCTCACATCGGATTGGCTGCCTTTGCACCCACTGGGGGAAATTTATCGCTTCTGTTGCCCAGAAAGGAGAGCTAAACATGGGCCATGAGACACATTATAAAATAGATTTACATATAGGGCCTAATTACACAGGTCCATTTTCATGCAGCTGAACTTGTGCAATTTCCTATATTAAAATACAGTTCAAGTAAAATTCCCATCTTATAGAGCTGGCTTAAATCTATGTGTTGCAGTTTAGTGTTGGGCTCATTAACTAATGCATGTGTGTGTTACCACATGCCCTCCAATGTGCACAATAATGCATGAAAATCAGCTTAAAGCTCAGCTAAATTTATAAATTACCTTGCTCGCTGAGTTGTCCTGAAATCACTTATACATCCAGTAAGTCCAGCGTTGATCTGCTGCAGTCCACCGATCCACCATCACATGCTGGGTTCTGCGCCCCCATCTTCTTTACCCACTGCATTAGGGGGCTTACTGTCTATTTTGGGTTATTGCAACTAGCCCCCTGATGAATCACATGTGCCGCATATGTGTCATCAGGTTGCTGGCTTCAAGAACCAGACCACCCTGAAGCCTCCAGGAATACTGACATCATACATCCCAGGAGGCTTTTGCCAGGTCTATGGTGAATGCTCTGCTGTGGAGTGGAAGGAACACATTTCTTGTCTACACAAGAATCCTAAAAGTGCCGGGAGGGGCCCCACCAGATAAAGAGCATTGTTTTTAAAGGTATTATTTTTATATCCAATTATGAGAAGGGGTAGAAGGGCAATTATATAAATTGGGTGGGGAGGGTGAATGCTTTATTTATGCTTCAGTTTGGAGTAGAGCCTCATCTGCAACGCTAAACCTGTCTCAGACCTTTCAAAGTACGTCCCAGTTGGCTGCCCAGGGTCACAGGTGCAGGGATGGCAAGTACAAAAATAAAACTCATGAGAGCCATCCTGATTTGCATCTAATTTTATCGCTGAGTGGTCTGATACATGTCCCTCAGTGTGTAGAGTCTACTTCCTGCCTCTGTGTCATTCAAGCATCTCCAGATTAACTAGAAAATATAAAAAATGTCAGCAGCTGTCGCCAAAAACATGCCTGCTGAATCACAAATAATTTGTGTTCTGTAGGCTTCACATAGGCAGATAAAAGATTGGATACCTTTTCAACTATACAGAGGTGGCAACACTAGTGATTAAAGGGAACCTTCCATACAAATGCAAGATCTGAGCTTTTCTTAGCCCCCCCCCCATACCCCTGAATACAACCACTAATTCAAACCTAAAGGGATACAACAGTGAGAGAAAAGGATCCAAAAAGAAGGTCCAGTACCCTTGCTTAGGTGAGTACACCGGAAGTAGGGGTGTAAGGCATTTTCTCTTTCTCCCAGCTAAACTCACAAAATAAAAACTTGCTAGGAGGTAGGATTTTTGGTACACAGACATGTAACGTCTCTTCCTCTTTTCAAAGCAATTTTGTATTTGCTGTCTATGATCCCAGCTGTAGGGCGCCAGGAACAATGTTACCCCTGTACACATGCATCATCATCAGTGGTAACCTATTGGCCAAACCCAGAAGAAGGGGCAGAGGAGATAACTGCAGAGTGGGCTCGACCAACTGCTGACGCCCTGGACCAGACAGCCATGGAGGAGGGCATACTTGTAAGTCGAGTGAGTCATAATGTGCAAGTATGCTGTGTGTATGGTAGTACACCACCCAACACACAGTGGTATAGTTCCACTTTAAATTGACAGCTTTTATTATAGGGTGCAGAGCTAAAAAATAAACAGACCTTGCGTCTCCACGCAAGGTCTGTTTTAAGGGCTTTTTCGCACCAAATCCAGTGCGTTCCAGCACGGTTAGTGGCTGGAACGCACTGGATCACATAACTAAAGCCTCACTGCTTTCTGGGGTGGGAGGGGGCATGGTGGTGCATTCAAGTCAATGGAACCACAGCCATGCCTCCAGGCCCGGATTTCCCACAAGGCCACCGAGGCCCGGCCTCGGGGCGGCAGAGCGCCGACGGGCGACAGCGGTGACCCTGTGGGGAAGTTGCGGGCGCCGTTGTAAGGTATCCGGCGGCCGCACACTACGGTCCGCCGCCGTCCAATCACGACGGGGCGGCCCGAGGCTCCGCCCACCGGCTGCGTAGTGTGC
>NW_017307131.1:292668-323761 GCF_000935625.1 Nanorana parkeri | reverse complement strand
AAAAAAAATTGAAACTAGCCCCGCACCAAGGCCAGGTTCCACAATACGCCCCCCCGCCCTGCCATTCTCAATTGATGGGGAGGGGGGCTAGCGGCGCGGGGGGCGTATTGTGGAACCTGGCCTTGGGGCGGCAGGTGGAGTAAATCCGGCCCTGCATGCCTCCCACCCCACAGTGCGATCGCCTGCACCAGAACCATGGCACAGCAATGCCCACGGTCCGTTGTGATCTCAAAAATTAGTGCATGCACTGTTTGGCTGCTGGCTATGAACAGAGCCGGCAGCCAATGAGCTGCCGGCTGTCACAGTACCCTTTACAACGCCAAATATCACCCAATACTGACCGGTCTGTATGGCAGGAAAGTCCGGCACAGAGGTAAAGCTTCACATTAGATTACTGCACAGATCTGGAAGAAACACACAAAGCACAGCAAGATTCAAGTAAGATTACACACACCTCTTGTATTTAGACAATATTTGCTTATCCCAGGGTTCAGCTTTAACAGGAACAATTACTCGATACAACTGTGGCATTACAGGTCTAAATTCAGCTTTAGCACAACAAGTCAATGTGTGTATTCCATGTCATTTGCCTCACATAAATCCCTCCTTATTGATGTAGCATTTATCACATCCCGCTAGCTCAAAGTTCTGCTTATAAGTCAGTGAAAAAAGACTTCATGAGCCAAAATATATAATGCATCATACAATGGCAAAAACAATAGCAATAAAGGATGTGGGCAGCATGTAAACAGCTTCCTCTAGTTCATGACCTTTTGACAAAATAGGAAAGCTTTTCTGCGATTGTGAAGCAGGGCATTTGTCGTCATCTTGATCCGAGTTATGAAATAGCCCTGATTCTCTCTTGTTTGTGTTACATAATTCCACATCTGCTGGCTGTGGCTAAGCACTATATGAATGTTGTGATACAAATGCAGAGAGACCAGGCAAAAACAGATCATCCGGACTTACGTAAAAAAAATAAATCTCGTTGGGGCATTCATTTGCTTCAACCGTCTGACTGAAAGCCTATTGTGCCACATTTGGTTTAAAGCTAGACCCCAGGCAAATGTGAAAAACACCATTTCATGTGTAGGCATATTATGTATTCATTAAAACATCATTAAAAATGCATATTTTGAATTCAGGCAGTTACGTACCTGAATATGTCTTTCCTGGCCATATCCATGGCAGCGCTGACAAATGGGTTTAGATCCAATTACCCCTAGCTGACAGGAATAGACTGGGGAAGTCAGCAGGAGGAGGGGCTTTTATAGAGAGGGTTAGGCCTTGTTTAACCCTTTTGGTTCCTGTCAGCTAGGGGTAATTGGATCTAAACCCATTTGTCAGCGCTGCCATGGAGTATAACCAGGAAAAGAAAATTACGGTAAGTATGATTAAATTTTCAGTTATAGTAAGCTTCCTGTGCTCCCTTGCACACCAGTACTTAGATCGGGAGGGAGAGGCTTTCCTTGTGAGCCAATCAGGGCTCCAATGCTTTTCTCAGTACTGTCACTCTAACACTGTGAACATGCTGATAAGTACACAGATGACCTGAATAGTGTGCAGAGGCTTTTTCTGTGTCCAATCAATACGTCCAGTTAGGCTCTTGTCCACACTAAATTATTAAGCCCTTCTTCAAACCTCTACGATGCCGCAGGGTGAGTTGTTGCACGCTGCGGTAGGCAGTTTGTTCATTTAAATGTGCAGCTAAATCACACTGAAAAAAGTGAATGCACTTTTTTTTTTTTTTTTAATCACACCACACAGTATTACCGTGTTTCCCCGAAAGTAAGACATCCCCCGAAAATAAGACCTAGCGCTATCTTCGGGGATGTCTGTAATATAAGACCTACCCCGAAAATAAGACCTAGTTGGGGGTAGGTCTTATATTACAGACATCCCCGAAGATAGCGCTAGATCTTACTTCCGGGGTAGCTGTGAAGACCGGCCGCAGCTCCCTCCCGCCCCCTCGCCCGTCCACCTACCCGCACGCTGTTGCTCTCTGGATGACGACATCAGAGCGGAGAGGCAGCTCCCTCCCGCCCCCTTCCCGACACGCCCCCCCTCCAGCAGCACGCATGCCCGCCCCCTCGTCTCCTTAGTTCCGAGCGGAGAGGCAGCTCCCTCCCGCCCCCCTGCCAGACACGCCCCCCCGGCCGCACGCATGCCCGCCCACCTGTTTGTGGCTCCCTGGACGGCAGAGCACAGCTGCAGCCAGGTAAGACATCCCCCGAAAATAAGACCTAGTGTCTTATTTCGTGCAAAAAAAAAAAATAAGACACTGTCTTATTTTCGGGGAAACACGGTAGGTTACCTATTGCAATTTAAAAAAAATACACATGCAATGGGGTGCCAAAAAGAAATAATGGCACTCCACTGCACCTTACATTGCAACATGCAATGCGGCATAGTGTGCGGCATAGCACTTGTCCCGCATCATGTAGAACAAAGCCTAACTGAAATACAGAAAGCAGGTGTCACAGACTGAGCTGCGCTTTCTAACAACACCTACCAGAAGGGTTCATAACAGACACGTCACGGCAGGATCCTAAATATAAAGAAAAAAAAGTTTGATACAAAAAACAGAAAATAAAATTGCAATCGTCTAAAAGAGCAGCATAATATCATAAGGGCAGTAATAGGATGCATAATCCCCTATAGGACTCAAACCTAGATGTATACTGGTAATCAAAATATAAATAAACAAATATCACTCAATTAATACATAAATATAATTAGCAAACCAGATAATAGATGAAAAAAAGGGTTGTCGATAATCTGAGAAATAAGCCAAGAGCGAAATTTAAAGTCTTTAAATGTCTTAAAAGTCTACACTCCCTGTTCCCTACTCCCATAGATGCCAACTGTCCCGGATTTGCCAAGAAAGTCCTACATCTTGGCCTTCTGTCCTGCCCATGCTGCGTCTGGAGTGATCTCCTAGTCGATGGAGAGACCCTCCGCACTCCCCACAGCAGTCCCGGCCAGATAAGAAAAAAAGTGGTGCTCGCAGTAATGAATTACCACGGATGGCGCCGTGCAAACACAGGAAAGTCAGGAAATCACCAGCACTCGGTAGTAAAGATAAATATGTCCCTTTTATTGGACAGAAAGTGTCACAGACATCCAAATAAACCGACGTTTCGTGGTCACATCTTTCTGCCTTGAGGAAGGGACCCTGCGCAGCCCCGAAACGTCGGTTTATTTGAATGTCTGTGACGCTTTCTGTCCAATAAAAGGGACATATTTATCTTTACTACCGAGTGCTGGTGATTTCCTGACTTTTCTGGAGTGATATCCTGAGATCTCAGAAGAGCTGTAACATACATAGTAGGTGAGGTTGAATAATGACCGTGTGTGTAAAAAAACAAACCATGAGCAGTCTAAGATTGAACACCCTCTCTTCTAACCTCTTGTGCCCGCATGTTCTCAATACTGTGCTCGGTGACAACAACTTGTTCCAAATATTGTGGTCTCCATTGATGTCCGCACGCATGCCCGCCCACCTGTTTGTGGCTCCCTGGACGGCAGAGCACAGCTGCAGCCAGGTAAGACATCCCCCGAAAATAAGACCTAGTGTCTTATTTCGTGCAAAAAAAAAAAATAAGACACTGTCTTATTTTCGGGGAAACACGGTAGGTTACCTATTGCAATTTAAAAAAAATACACATGCAATGGGGTGCCAAAAAGAAATAATGGCACTCCACTGCACCTTACATTGCAACATGCAATGCGGCATAGTGTGCGGCATAGCACTTGTCCCGCATCATGTAGAACAAAGCCTAACTGAAATACAGAAAGCAGGTGTCACAGACTGAGCTGCGCTTTCTAACAACACCTACCAGAAGGGTTCATAACAGACACGTCACGGCAGGATCCTAAATATAAAGAAAAAAAAGTTTGATACAAAAAACAGAAAATAAAATTGCAATCGTCTAAAAGAGCAGCATAATATCATAAGGGCAGTAATAGGATGCATAATCCCCTATAGGACTCAAACCTAGATGTATACTGGTAATCAAAATATAAATAAACAAATATCACTCAATTAATACATAAATATAATTAGCAAACCAGATAATAGATGAAAAAAAGGGTTGTCGATAATCTGAGAAATAAGCCAAGAGCGAAATTTAAAGTCTTTAAATGTCTTAAAAGTCTACACTCCCTGTTCCCTACTCCCATAGATGCCAACTGTCCCGGATTTGCCAAGAAAGTCCTACATCTTGGCCTTCTGTCCTGCCCATGCTGCGTCTGGAGTGATCTCCTAGTCGATGGAGAGACCCTCCGCACTCCCCACAGCAGTCCCGGCCAGATAAGAAAAAAAGTGGTGCTCGCAGTAATGAATTACCACGGATGGCGCCGTGCAAACACAGGAAAGTCAGGAAATCACCAGCACTCGGTAGTAAAGATAAATATGTCCCTTTTATTGGACAGAAAGTGTCACAGACATCCAAATAAACCGACGTTTCGTGGTCACATCTTTCTGCCTTGAGGAAGGGACCCTGCGCAGCCCCGAAACGTCGGTTTATTTGAATGTCTGTGACGCTTTCTGTCCAATAAAAGGGACATATTTATCTTTACTACCGAGTGCTGGTGATTTCCTGACTTTTCTGGAGTGATATCCTGAGATCTCAGAAGAGCTGTAACATACATAGTAGGTGAGGTTGAATAATGACCGTGTGTGTAAAAAAACAAACCATGAGCAGTCTAAGATTGAACACCCTCTCTTCTAACCTCTTGTGCCCGCATGTTCTCAATACTGTGCTCGGTGACAACAACTTGTTCCAAATATTGTGGTCTCCATTGATGATTTTGAAGACTGCAATAAGGTCCCCTCCTAATCGCCTCCTTTCTAAGGTGAATACGTTTAATTGTTAGGGGCGGTCTTCATAACTCAGGCCTTCTATCAAGTTTACGGTAATTAATTTTGTGGCCCTTCTCTGGACTCTCCCAAGCTCGAGGACATCCTATCTGAGAGTTGGCAACCGACATTGCACCACATACTCAAGATGAGGTCGAACCAGTGATTTATAAAGTGTAAGTATTATTCTCTTATCCCGTGCTACAATCCCTCTTTTGATGCAGGGCAATATCATGCTTGCTTTGTTGACCGCAGCTTGGCATTGCATGCTATTGCCAAATCTGTGATCTATGAGCACCCCATGTCCATTTCCATGTCTGTCTTCCCTAATGCAGGCCCCCCCGATAGTAGTTTGCGCACTTGTTTTTTGCACACATGCGCATAACCTTACATTGTAGAGCATGCAAGTGTCACATCACAGGGCCAAACATATTTCCTTGGGGTCACCATGTAAAAGCAGGGCATTATACCCTGATTGTACACGGGGCTCTCAGGGAACGGTTGTTTGTCCTTTTGCATCGACCAGGGTCCACTGTTGCTAACAGCGGGGAAGAGACTGGTTGTGACCCCACCCCCTGCACATGGTGATCTCCAGAAGGCAGAAGCAACTGGTTGTGACAGTGACCCCTGCACTGGGGTCACGGCCCAGAGAAGAAGCAGAGGGCACGAAGCTTCCTCGAGCTGTCCCCCCTTCCGGTTAGTGCTGCTCCTTCCCTGCCGCGCTCTGAATGTACGGGCGGCTGTGCGGGGAAGGAGAGGAAGCTGCGCCTGTCACTTGGCTGCCTGGCGGGCTCCGACACAGCAGGCACCGCCAGGCAGCACATTCTTCACATTCTCAGCTGGGAGAGGACGGATCCTCTCTCTCCACTCAGTCACGCCCCCTGGCCACCAAGGATGAAGCAGCTGCGCCTGCTGCAGAAGTCAGGTAAGGCCAGTGGTTGGCTAAAAAGCTGTTATGATTATTTACATTTTTAATGTATTGCTGGGACTTGTAGTCATATATAGCTGGTGGTATTTTGCATTGATGTACAATGATTGTACAGCGATGCAGAATAGCACCAACTGTGTAGGACTACAACTCCCAGCAATAGATTATATTATTAAGTGGGGACGCACAAGTGTGTGTGTAGCTGTTATTATTATTATTTACATTAGAATGTATTGCTGGGACTTGTAGTCCTGCATAGCTGGTATTCTGCATTGCTGTATGATGATTATACATCAATGCAGAATAGCACCAACTATGCAGGACTACAAGTCCCAGCAATACATTATATTAAGTAGGGACGCACCAGTGCCAATACTGGGCATTTTCATGAGTACTCGTGAAAATGCCCCGATACTACGCACAGGCAAAATTACCAGGGTCGCAGCAGTCACATTTGCGACCAAGCTCTGGTGTTTGGCTAGTTTCGGTTGTCGGGCGAGTCGTTTTTTTGTACATTTAGCCCTGCTCCGGACAAGCACAGCTAAATGTACAGTGAGAGCCGCTGCTTCTTTAATACAAGTGGTTTTCGGGATCCTCCGCTCCTCTGGGGGACCTGTGACTACGGCATTGGAGCTCACCATAGAGCCCCTAGAGCAGACGCAGAACGTCCGTTCTTCGTCTGCTCTGTGTGATCGCTGAGACCGTGGCGCTGTAATCACAGCACCACCTGTCTCAGCCGTCACTTACTGCAGCTGCCACAGAACCCTCCCTGCGTCCTACTTCAGGTGTGCCTTATGGAGCGCAAAATACAATACATACTGTTTTTTTAATAGGAAAAAAAAGGTATCAAAAGCATGTTAGTTTGTTTTTTTGGGGGGGGGGGGGGGGGGGCCTTAATGTTTCTTGCACCGGGGCTCTGAGGTTTCTAGTTACGCCACTGCCTCTGCTCATGGTATTCTCCAGGAGGCAGAAGGGACTGGTTGTGGCCCTGCCCCCTGCACATGGTAAACTCCAGGAAGCAGAAGGGATTGGTTGTGACCCCGCCTCTTACACATGGCATATTCTTGCAGGCAGGTAGAGAGGAGGAAGACTGTGTAGCAAGTATTGTATTTCCTGGGAGTGAAGGGGGGACCTTAGAGGATATTCATTAGACTAGCTCAGCTGAAAAGTGTAACAGCTTTTTGTTCTTTAAGAAAACAGTATCTTTAGAGCTTCATTTACTGTTTATGTACTTTTGGACCATTCTAGAGTTTCACCCTACTCTTCAGCAGAGTGTACTTGTTTATGTGAGTATTAAAGGGGAAAAAAGCTGTTTTGGAATCTGGAATTATTTTCTGACTACCATCGAATGCACAACTCCAATGAATGCTTTCAATGAGTAATTGTATTATATCTATTAGAAGTTATAGTTTCTAGAGAGTAATTCTGTATTATGATTCTAACCAGCATGCCATGCGTAATTCTTGGCATATGTATGTGTGTAGCTAACTGAAAGTGATGCTCTGCATGCGACAAATATAACCTACAATGAGTAATGCTCTGCCGGTATAAGTAGTTTTGGAAGGCATTGCTCTGCATTTGCTTTGCATTCAGGGGTGCCGCTGTCAGAATACTCGAGCAGTGATGTCAGCTAATTTGGCTGCCTTCAATGCTTGACCAAAATATTTTCCATCTGGCTCCTTTTGATTTTCTGATCGAAGAATGCTGGACGGAAGGGTGGCGACAGGACCGCCCACTATGTAAATTTCAGCCAGTTCTTGATGAAATTTGTACAGTATATAGATGGATAAGGATTAAACTGCCTCTTGTCAACCTCATATTGTGGTCTTGTTTCAAATTTTGAGTTCTTAGTCTGAACAGTATATTCCCAATACAGTCCCCATTTATGAATTTGAAAATTGCAATCAATTCCCCCCCTTAAGTGTCTCTTCTAAGAAGAAGTTTAATTTCTGTAGGTGATGTTCATAGCTCAGGCCCTCTATCCCCTTTATTAATTTTGTAGCCAATTTCTGAACTCTCTCAAGTTCAAGGACATCTTTCCTGAGGATTGGTGACCAAAACTGAACCGTATACTCAAGGTGAGGCCGTTGGTGGAATTAGGTTTTCATTTCTTGCATGAATCCCTCTTTTGATGCAGGTTAGTATTCTGCATGCTGTGCTGGCTGCAGCTTGGCATTGCATGCTATTGTTGAGTCTGTGGTCTATAAGGACCCCCAGATCTTACTCTGTCACTGACTGCTCTGGAGGAGCACTACTAGATAGTAATTTGAATGTATGCTCCGATGTGCATAACTGCATAAATTGCATTTTTTAAATATGGAATCGCATCTGCCATGAAGCAGCCCACTCCTTAATTTTATCTAGGTCTTGCTGCAGTCATTTTATATCTTGTTGTGAAGTTATTGCCCTACATAACTTAGTATCATCAGAAAACACTGAGATTTAACGGTTCATTCCCACTTCTGTAGTGTTTATAAATAAAGTCCCAGGATCGAACCCTTGGGCACTCCACTCACAACTTTTGACCAATTAGAAAATGAGTTGTTTACCACTACCATCTGAATTCATTACTATAGCCAGTTTTCCACCCACGTACGAACAATTTCATGCCAATAGATCTTAATTTGTAAATTTAACATTTGAGGGGTTACTGTATGAATTGCTTTCACAAAGTCTAGATCCACCACGTCTACAGGGCTTCCTTTGTGTACATTTTTGTGTAAACTTCACGTCATAGAATGTTAATAGGTTGGTCTGACGAGAACATTACTTCATAAATCCATGTTCGTTGTTACTTATAATTCCATTATCAAAGGCACATTTTTGTAAATAGTTGCTTAGCCTTCCCTCAGATAGTTTGCAAAAAAGTTCAATCTCTTCACCGTGAATTAAAGTGCTCCAGTGCTCTCCTCACTTGTGGACCTACCCATAAACAGAAAAGGAAGGAAAAGAAGCTTCAATAGCGTAAAACTGTTCTACTAAAATGTGCCTTATTTGTATTCATTCCCTTGACAAAGTCAGAATAGACGAATCGTTGTGGAGTTGGTAGAGCGGCAATTGGAAGTGATGTACACTTTGTGAATGCTGGATTGTTTTAGCTTCTCGTGAATGTGTTTTTTATTAATACAAATAAAGCGCATTTTTATGGTCAGCCTTCACTCCCCTGTGCATCAGTGAGCCTTGGCTGCCTATGACTCTGTTGCCGCATCTCCGGCTTTCCTTCCTTGGACCACCTTTGATAGGTTCTGACCACTGCAGACTGGAAACATCCCACAAGAGCTGCAGTTTTGGAGTTGTTCTGACCCAGTCATCTAGCCATTACAATTTGGCTCTTGTCAAAGTTGTTTAAATCCTTGCGCTTGCCCATTTATTCTGCTTCCAACACATCAACGTCAGGGACAACATTTTAATTTACTGCCTAATATATCCCTCCCACTTTCAGGTGCCATTGTAATGATATAATCAATGTTATTCACTTCACCTTCCAGTGGTCATAATGTTATAGCTGATCAGTGTATATGCAAACCCACTATACATTCCCTGTAATTAATTGTATAACCTGAACCAACAATCACTATGCTTTTACAGATCTCCATTATAACAAGGGACAGTATTTACAACTTAGGAGGCTGTTGGCACAGAAAATCTGGTGCTTTAAACCCACATCCCTCTTGTGCTGATTAAAACATCACCATTACACACAGTCTTCAGAAAACAAAATGACTATTTGAATGCAACAATTGGTATAAAAAAGGAACAGGGGGCTGAAGTGGCAGGTGGAATTAAAGCGAACCTAAAAGGTGCCCATACACTGGGTGTTTATCGTACGAGAGTCGCGGGAAATCCCGCGATCGTACGATCGCAAAGTGTATGGAAGGCGTGCGACTTCGCACGTCTTCCGTCGAACATGCAGGCTGGGAAACCCGCCGAGAATCGTACGATTCTCTGCGAGTTAGTGGCCTGCTTGTTTGACAACTGCCGAACGGGCCGGTGTGCGCACGCGCCCGCCCCCCATTGCAGTCATCGGAAGCCCGCCCCTCAGGGTATGATCTGCCTGTCCAAGATGGGCAGATCGTAAATTTTTTACATTACTGTACAACCCTCGCAAGACAAAAGTCTTGCGAGGGTTGTAAAGTGTATGGCCACCTTTAGACTGAGTTAGTTGATAGAGATGCCTCCTTGGTGCATCACTAAATGACTAAAAACTGCCATCAAATATTCTTTTCACTTTGCTCTGAAAGCCAAAATAAACGCATGTGGAAAAGGTGTTGTGCATTGCTTGTGTAAGGAATAAAAAAGTTTAGTTTAGAATAGATGGAAGAATCCGTTGCACTTTTTCCATCCAACCATAGAAAATCTGCAGATAATCTATAGGTGTATGGCCAGCTGAACAGTAAGGTGAGTCTGTCTGGCGAGCGATCACATCAAGGGATTATTGGTGGTGGATGTAACTTTTCACTTTGGTGTTGGCTACAGATTTGAAGTGGTGGTGTATGTTATGCAGCTTATTGACACTTTGTGATTTTGGATATCGTTGTTCAAACATTGGATTTTTTGAACTTTTAGATTTTATGTTGGATATATTAAGTTGAACATTTTAGAATACTGTATGACCTTAGCACAGGAAAAAGTTTTGTATTTATATGCGTCATGCACATGCAAATACCACATGCTCCGAACTAGAAAAGCATGGATGTGAAACAACCACATAGTAATAAATGTGATTTCTACTGAAAATGCAAGTTCATATATTTTACTGCATGGCAACAGCTTAACTGAGCCAGAAGGCTGCACTGTGGGTTTAGTTCAGGGCCAGTACACACCTAGGCGACACCCCATGGTGCGGCAATCGTGCACGATTCCGCTTGGATTGCCCCGTGGTCAGGAGTCACCCTGGTGTGCACCGATCGTGCTGTGGGTGCCATTATTTTCCAATGGCACCCCAATCGCCAATCCCAATCGTGTTTGGAAGCACAGGCGGAATCGCAGCAGGAAACCAAGTGATCCGTCCGGTGCGACTAGGTTGCCATTGTAAAATAATGTACCCACAGTGCGATTGGTGCACATCTGGGCGGCTCCTGACCGCGCGGCAATCCACGCGGAACCGTGCACGATTGCTGCGCTGTGAGGTGTCGCCTAGGTGTGCACCGGCCCTTAAATGAATTTGGCTACCTAGATTATGTAATATTGATATGGTTCAATACAGCATAGCAAAGTGGAATAATCCATGGCAATTGGATTCCAGTTTGCAAGTGATTACCCTTTCACTTCCAAAACAAATGTTGCTGAACAGACGCACGGATACAATTTTTAAAATGATTTTTTTTATTTTTCTTTCAATCTTTCAGGCAATAAATTAACATTTTAAATAATCAGAAGAAACAAACATATATACACATCATACAGCTGCCCTGACACAGAATGAAATAAACCACTTAAAATGATGACGGGATACTTACACTAAAATATGGAATTCTGCTATTGCATCAATTGTATAACCTCAGGCTTCCAGTGATAAAGACTAAAGACTCCGGCACACATTGTCCTGCAGACATTTTCACCAGGTTTAAGTGCATGAATAGTCCTCTATACTTCGTTTTTTTTCTGCAGAACACTACTTACAGGAAATTATTTTCGTGTGATAAAGCACTTCAGCTACGACTAAATGACATAATCCTTGATGCTTATGTAGCCTATGGAACTTTAGTAATCTGGTAACCAATTGAAACCTATTATAACCTCCTATAAATGAGATGCAGTTAAATATGTTAATAATTTAGGCTGGTCAGACATACAAAGGAGGACATATTAAGAAACTGATGGCAGAAGTGCTAGCACGCAGGATTCTTAACAGGTGTTTTTGTATGCAATGATTTTTCCTAATAAAAGCCCTGGCATACTTTGTCCATGTTGAGCTGGATAATATGCTATCGGGATTATGTCGTCATACGCCCACTGATGTGTAAGGGGGAGATGTTCCTCTACAGACTCCTACAACAAGCTGATAGAGTTCTCACAACAGCATGGAGTAGCACACTAGTGTCTTCAATTAAAAAAAAAATCCAGACAAAACAAAATACTTGTATGTCACCAACCATAAAAGCTGGTCCGCGCATGTATGTAGCCAAACTAAAGCATTTGTAAACACAAATGTATTCCCTTGCAGCACATTAAGGGTTTGTGCACACCATGTCCATTGAGTTGTGTTTTTTGCACACCCCCACACTTGTATGCGGTGAACCATAATTGTGCAGTGGTGTGCAGAAAAATGCAGCTCAACAGACATGGTGTGAACAAGCCCTTTTACTTGTTGATTAATTTAGAATCCTGACATTGATTAGTATCCCAATTTAAAAGTTCCATAGAACAGATATGTTATGTGATACAAAATAAGACTGCTAAAATCAGCCACTAAACCAGCTCAGGGACAGATTTAGTTTCCCATCCCCCTTAGTCCGACTGGCATTTTGCCCCCCTCCAACCTTAGTTAATTGGCTAGCTTTAGTAATATGATTTCATAGCCACACACAACAAGCCAATGCTGGGGGTGGAGAAGGTAAAGGTTTGCCTGGTCTACCTTAGTACAGACCACTAGAAAACTAATATATTAGCAGTTCAGTTAAAGGAGTACAGAGCCAAAGTGGGTTACCTGTAAGCACTCAGTACACTATTCCACCAAAAATAAAACTGCAAGGAAGCAACAATGAGGATGCAGATGGATTGCTCTGGCAAGCAGCAATTTTTATCCTTTTATTACACATGGGAATTTGTGACTTACACTCCAGAAACAATGTGTGGATGGCTGTATACTGCCTTCATAGCCCACAGCCCTATATTAAATGGATGAGTCTTAAGATGGTCATACCCCAGTAGAATTTTATTTAAAAAAAAACATTTTTGGAACATTAGCTAGATTTTCTAATAATGAATGGGGTGAAACTGACTATCGATTTTGCAGTGATGAAAATTTGGAAGGAGTCGAATGGAAGGTTTTTTCTCAAACGAAAAAAATCTCTTACAGTGAATGTGGTTTTTGTTTTTGAAACTCCATTCATTTCAATATTGAATGGTAAAATCAAATGAAATTTCCAAGTCTCTCATAGCATTATTGAATATTCTGGCAAGATTGTTCATATGAAAGCGTGTTTGAAAATCTACCAGTGTAGGGTCAGCTTATCACATGGGTCCTGACAAGTACAAAGGTATCTAATCCGTTTTGATGGATCCGTGGGATTGCACTTCAATCTGAACTGTGGGTAGAACAGAAAAAAATTGAAATATGTAGGATGCGCTTGGTGTACTGAGGTAGAGCAGGCAAACCTTTACCTTCTCCCCCTTCCGCCTGTGCCTGTAATGAACCTAATCATTTAGTGGAAAACACTGCCTTCTGCTGTTTTTTTTTTCTCTTCAGTGTCTGTGCTGCATTAGGGTCAGTGGCCTGGAGGTCAGTAATACCCTTCCCTCAACCTCTTGGAGAATTCTAACCTTACATCTAACGTGGGTGCAGTGTACCCTTCCTTCCGTAATACTTCTAACCACAGACTGGCACCTATCAGAGCATAAATGCTGTTTGGCTAGCGGTAATGCTTCAGAATGGTTGACTATAGCTGCATAGCCACACTGACTACCAAAAATGTGTAGTCCTATACCAGCTCTCTACAGCAATAAACTGTGACATAGTGGCACTGTGTTTCTAAAAAAAAAAATGTAGCAAATGCAAATTAACCCTCTTGTGATGGTATTAACTAGTAATCCCTATAATACAAGTTTTATAGTTTTATTGTTGTGCTAATTGCACGAAAACTTTCAGTGGTATTAACATTTATGTAACCGGCTTTATACTCAACCGACTTGGAAAGCTTAAACAAGTACTTATTGCCAAACAAAACAAACAAGTGCTAGAATACCTCAAGGGGTTATTCAATAAATGAGTGTAAAAAGGTGAAAATGATGTACTAAGTGCAGGAAACAGCAACTGCCAAATTTATTTTTAGGTATTTAGGGAAGATTAGAGAAAGATGCATTCGGATTGGCACACTGCTCTTTGCCAGGCTGAGTACTTTTACAGTGTAACTTAGATGCCTGAAATATGTCTTTCCTACAATTGTATGACTATAGGAGTCATTTTTAAACATGCACTATATTCATTACAGTCAATCAGCCCTCTTTCATCTTGTCGCATGCACAAATTCAAAAAGACCGTGTTGCCTACTAGATCCCAACTTCTGTGAATGTAGTGAAAGCTGGCACTTTTTTTTGTCTGTGGGTATCCTAACATGCACTAATGGTCTATTCTTAGTAAGCAAATTAAAAGAAGGACCTGCATATGCCTGACAAACAAAAACTATTCTGTTTATATTTTAGGATCTATACAAAGGTTGGGAATTGCTGAAAAAAATGTAATCTTTATTTCCATGGAACAATGTAAAGAAAAATTCGACTACCTGTTCAAGTCCGCAGACACTGATGTCCCCAACTTTTTTTTGCCAGTGGATTGTAATCCATGCAACATTTGTAGTATCAGAAAGGTGGAATTCATTTTCATGGGTACCTTCAAGTATAAATAGGGCTAGAAGTGACACTCATGGGTGCACTCCGCTGTAGCTACCACCGTACAAGACAACAAATAGAATGAAAGATCAATATCATTTTAAAAATGATATTTCAAAATCCTACCAAGCATCTTCAACGGAAGTCTATATGAAATAATACAGAGCAAAAACTGCCTTTTTCTTTATGTCTTTTATATGCTACGTAATGCATTAGTTTGAAGAATGAACATAAAAAGGAATTTACCACCAAAACAAAGCAGGCTTCGAGTTTTTCTTCTGTATGCATTATCAACAGGAAACAAAATGGGTGTCCTTTGATACAAGTGTATAGACACGAGTCATATTCTGTTTTGCTATGCTGGTCATGCAGATTCCAATCTAGATAGGTTTGGTTTGACTGCAAAACCAGATCTACAATGTGAAAACGCCTCTTAACAGCTCAACATTTTGACCGCAAGTTCTCAAATACTTGGCCTTATCTTATAATGCATATGTTTTTAAGCACATAGCCCATAACAATGTTTAGTCTTAATGCATACACTGTAAAACATTCTCTTTTTACAATGCATAAATTCATATGGACTGGCATGATGCCAGATCATCAATGCCCAATAACCAAGTGTCAAAGTACAGAAATGAATTATCGTGCAGACATGATACTTGCATGCAAAAGGCCCACGTGTCTAAATACAGTTCATTGGAATTTGAATATTCCAGTATTTTGACACGTGGGCCTTTTGTAAAACATCGGTCAACAAACTGAAATTGTGAAAAAAGGTTGTTTTTTATTTTTATTTTAGAGGGCTCCTCAAGTACTCCTGTTTAACATTCTTCTTTTTTTCCGTTGTTAATAAGGGTTCTTGACTAATAATGTATTTGCTCTGGTTAAAGCAGCAGACATGAAAAAGGCAGCTTATATGAAGGCATTAAAATGTCACCGTATAAAAAAGACCATGAAATGGAACTGCCAATTCCTTTATGGATCAGATAGTTATAGGTCAAAACCTAACACTGATTAAAATACTAAGTTAGGTAAAATGTGTATGCTACCTTTTGCATCATAGACACGCTTTGTTTCCGAAACAAAAAGGCATAGCTCAGGTTAACTGAATACTGACAGCATTGCTAAAGTCTGCAACACCTTAAACAGGCATAGTTAATAAAACTACACACAGCACTAATTTGTTCCAAACGATGCAGCAGACTGGCATCCACAATCATACAATTACATAATGTGGGTATGAACAAGGTGGAATCAACAGTAATCCAAACAGGAACAACTGTCTAAAGCATTAAATATAATTTTAAAATCTGCTTACTGAAAGCTTATTACATGAGTATAACATATCCAGTGTCATTTCCAGACTCCAAAAAAATGCCCACTAACAGGCTAGCTTATGGTAAGAACATGCCAAGAACATTTATAATCCATCTTGTATCATAGGTATAAAATACTAGAGAAATGCATACAGAACACTAATAGTTCCAGGCTTGAGCTTCAGCAATGATGGCCAATGAGAATATCCAGTGTTACCTTTGTTGTGCTCTTGATTACAATATCTAGTAACCTTGATGTTCCAGAAATGGTGCTTTTCCCTTATTGCATTTTGATACTTTGGAGGACAGAATACAAAATAATTTAAAATACAATACCAGATTGAAATTGGAGGAACATATAAATAAAAATAGGCACTTTGGGAAAATGAAAAAAATTTCCCAAACTTGATTTGCTTTAAGACAAAAAAGCTGCCCTGAAGCCACTCTGTTAAGAAGAAAAAAGAAACTTAAAAAGTTATAAATACAAGTTAAACATGAAATATCCATGTTTATATATAAATATTTATAATAAAAGTAAAAATCAAATGTGGAAATAAAAGCAACGACTACACCTCAAATGGCTTTGAAGATGGAAAACTGCTAAATTATTATTGCTTGTGGGGTTCCCACGGTTTCAGGATTTACATTTTCTGCAGTGCGAGTTCATCTCTCTGTATAAAAGGTCTTTTGGGCCCTAAGTCGCCAAAGCCAGTCAGTTTTCTTGTGGTATTCCACTCACTTTTAGCAGCTGGGAGAAGTTGTGATGGGACTGTGAAGATACGGTAGGCTGTTTGGAGCTGCTACTGACACAGGAAAGCTGAAGACAAAGGGAGATGTGGGTGAAGAGGAAGTCTTACTGCGTTCTAAAAGTGTGGCAGAGGGACTGGCAGCCTCTGTCGCACAGGTAGTGGTCAAGACCTGAGTTTCGAATTGTAGCAGTTGTCCCATGAAGCTGAAGTTGGGAGAGATGATACTCCTACGCTGCTTGACAAATTCAAAGGCCTCTTCCAATTTTACCCTTTTCTTCATCATCAAGTAGGCCAAGCATATGGTAGCAGACCGGGAAATGCCAGCTTGGCAGTGCACCAGTACACGTCCATGATTATCCTTAATAGAATCTGAAGAGATAAAAACACAGCAACAGTAAAGTTGTGGTTCCTCAAATGTATACATCATTACTAGCCATGTATGAAAGCAAAAAAAGTAAAAAGTGCCTCTATCTGTACATTATAGTACTGTGCTGCCATGTTAACTACCGTACATTAAAGTGCATTACAGACAAGCGGGTATTACATAGCTGTAGTAATAATATGAACAGTGCAAGTTGCTTTTTTTATGTATCAAGTCAATGACCAAGTTATACCTATAAAGTTAAGGTTTCCAACAGAATGCATTAACACCTAAAATTTCACAATAGCTTTCATTTTTATTTAATTGCATTTTTAAAAAATTATTATTATTATATTGAGCAAGAGCAACTATATTGAGAATGTGAGCAAGAACTGAAAAGGTTTGCTCTTCCTCTTTTTTTTTTCTGGTTCAGGGTTGCTTGAGGAGGCCCCTGGAACTATTCCATAGCCCCATTTGGTCCTTTATTTGCCTGGTTATTATCCCTCCCCATAATTTTGTTTACCTAAAAAAAGATGAAAACGTTTCCCACCGTTATTGGACGTTGTTTTTTTTGGCCTTTTGTTTATTTTTCCTCTTTGATTCTATGTGGCCATGCGTTATGCAAGGTTCTGACTACTTCTATTGGTCATTATTGAATGTATTTTCTACAACTGTATGCTCTTTTGTACGTGATTCTGGTAGAGCTGGTTCATAGAAAAAAGAAAAGAGAACTGAAAAGGGAAGCAATTGTTAATGGATAAAAAGGAAGAGGAAAGGGGAAGGGAAAAATGTGAACATAAGAGAAAAAAATGAAAGAAGTGGAGGGGCTGGGAAGGTAAGAGGGACAGTGGCCTGTGACATGAGTTTTGTGAATCACTGGTACATAAAGTCTCCTGGAGTGATTCATTCAATATATGTGGGAGTCTGGCTTTAGCAATACTGTGTAAAATGCAGAATGTTTAAATACTCTGCAGTGGTAGTAAATGCAGATTTAACCGAAAGATCCTGCAGTACTGCCAATTGTTAGGTCTTCTATTTACATTATCATCTGTCACTATCTTATTGAACCAGCATGTTATTGGCAAAAGGTGGTGTGGTTTCTTCCATTAAAAGGAAGATACAAGTTCTGGTAGCATTGACTAGGTGTATAAGCAACAAGTTTTTTGGGATACATTTTTGTTATACAATAGGAAGGATCTGCTGCTATTTAAAAGCCTCTGACTGTACCTGGGAGATCAGTTGTACATTTTCACAGAAATGTACATTTACAGTTTGTAGAGCTCATTGGTTTTCATGTTTCTTGCTTACTGGTGACACAAGTGGACCTTTTTCAACTAATTATGGGACTTCTGAAGTTAAAGTGACACAGGAGGAATTTAAGTACCTTAACTAATAACAAAAATGTACCTGTTTTTGTGTATCACTCAGCTGTAGAATATCCGTTAGGATTAAGTAGCAACCATATGGTATGAAGGTCTGCTTGATGGATATTAAATTGAACAGATTGTTTAGCAAGGCCCTCATGCTACATAGTTGTTCATAAATCTAAAAGAAGATTCTACAATCAGATTGTAATTTGCATGGCCAGCTGCAAAAGACTAGAAGCCAGGAAAACAAATGGGCCTGTGGAAAGTGGCACACGTCTAGCCTACTGTTTGCAGGAATGTCAAAAAGGCCAGAAGCACTATTATGCAAACACGCATAGAAAGGAGAGAAGAGGGTGTTCAGAAGCACAGGAAGTGACCACTACACAAAAGAGAGTAACTTTGCCCTGGCCCACCGTGTCCCAGATCAGATATTTTACTTGATAGAAACGCAATTTGTGATATTTGTTTGAACCAGCTTAGGCCCCTTTCACACGGGCTGATCAGGAGAGGAACCCAAGCACAGATCCTCTCCTGATCACAGCAGTATGGAGTGGATGTCACCGCTGGGACATCCATGTCTGTACAGTTTTCTCCTGCAATTACCAAACCTCATGTCAGTCTATGGGGAATCTGATGTAAATGGACATGTGTCCGTTTACATCAGATTACCCCCAATCCAGCACGATCCGGTGAAACGAATCTCTGATCCGTCTGTTTTTCTGGACCCAGCCGGAGTCGGGTGTAAACAGACATCTGTTTACACATGGCTGCCCATAGACTTACATTGGACATCTGATCAGGTCCGCCTGAAAATCTAACAGACCGGCTGTGTAAAAGGGGCCTTATACATCGTCTCGTGATATAGACCTCTTGAAATATTTACAATCTTCTTGTTATTGTGATAATATCACCTACATTTAAGCAAGTTGTGATATACTGTCTGTATTGTTCCATTTAAAAGGCAACACTGACAACCAAAATAAACATATACAACAGCAGTACTTTGAATAATATACTAAACAACACTTACCAATATATTCTATTGCCTCCATAAACCAGGAGCTAATGTCAGCTTTATGGTTGTCTTCCACTGGAATACATTTATACTGGAAATGACCTTCAAAATGGTTGGGACAGTCAGAAGATACGTTCAGTAAGGCTGTGATACCCAAGGCATCCAACATGTCTCTTCGGGCAGCATGATATGCACTACCGAGGTAAAGGAAGGGAAGGATGTCCACTGGACCACGCTGTTCCAGAAGGAAATAGAAAACAATTGTTTCTTAGCATGGAGGAGGAAACACACTAGATATGCATAAGAATATTTCAGAACATGTGTCAGTTAAGCTAAACAGACCACCTAAAAGATGGGTCTCCCTACCTGGAGAAAACATCTAGATTGCTACATACTCTTAATCCTGTCAATTTCCTTACTGATACCTACACGTGCAATTAATATGGTCCATCAGTAATATTGGACAGACCAACTTGTGAGACAAGAGAGCAATTAAACACGTTACTCAGAAAAGGACTCCAAGTGCTGACTTTCACTTTAACAGTAAGCAGGGGAGGGCAGCCATGCAACCTTCAAAACACAAGAATAGTGATATTCTATTGAACGGACTCCTCCTATTTGTCAGCAACTATGTGATATTATAGTAAACTAAAAGTGACTCCAACCCCAAGAGTAAAAATGTTGCTGCATTCATCCACTTTTCTTACTGAACTGGTGTCCCTGCCATTAAAACACTTTTTGCCCTAAGGTGACAAGTGTGTTTAGACAACAGAACTCATCTCTTTTTCCCCTTTTCTTCAAAACACTGGGGGTGTTCTGTAGTTCACAGCCAGGCTGATAATACTGCTTGGGATTTTTAGCGCACATTCTTAGTTCTGTGATTGAATCGTCACTGACCGCTCCAGATCTCCCAATCATGTGACCACCATGATAGCCAAATCATAGAGATAACCGAGGTTTGTTGGCAAACCTCCCGGGTAGAGATTTGATTGAAAAATGTATTGAAAAAAATTAAAATAATAATATGTATCTTTAAAAAAAACACCCCAAAATGAGAACTGTATTAGTCGTAGAGTTATTGTTTAGATAATTGATGCATACAGGCATTTCTTCATTTGGTTTGAGCATGACTTCTGGCCATGTGTTGAATGTGCTCCGTTTTGGGGGTGCCTTTATTTAATGATGGACAGCTGAACCTAAAATAAGGGCTGGGTTTATTTACAAATAGTAAGAAACATAAATTCTAGCTACAATAAACATAAATGGAGAGGGAATTTGGTAAACTGCAGGACTCATCTCCATTTGGAGACCTTAATCCTTTAACTCTTCTTTTACATGGCACATAAGCATGCTAAATCCTTGGCACAAACTGCTTCAGAAAACATCTGCCTCCCCAGAAAAAAAATGTCCGCACTAAATATATTATATTTCATGGGTGGGCATCCTTGGCCCTCCATCTGCGGTGAAACTACAAATTTCATGAGGCATTGCAAGCCTCTGACAGACACAAGCATGATTACCAGAGGCAGGGTGGGATTTGTAGTTTTACCATAGCTGGAGTATTCAGGATACCTATCCCTGTTATATGTGGTCCATTACCTGATCATGAAGTGGTGTTGTACAGGAACCGACGCCCCTTTCAGTAGGCTCTATGCTGGTAGGCAGGGAAATACTGTTTATAGACTTCGTCTTTGCACAGAATTCTGGGTACTCTGAGTGAAATCTTTCATAGCCTCCTGCAGGGAAAAAAAAAAAAAAAAAGAGAAGAAAATAATCAAAAATGGTGAAAATCCTCTGCAGCTGCAAACCCAAAAAGTAATCCACTAGGTTTGAATACATTGTGCTAACAACAATAGATTACACTGGCAACAAAACATTATCAAAAATATGATGGAATACATGTGCAGGGATCTTCTGTGGACTTCTGGCCGGTTCAAAGCAGTTACACAATTATCCCAGACGTCTTGACACACAGAAATTCACATTTTACAAGGGAATGGATAATCGACGATCTTTGTAATAGCTATAAAAACCCAGTAAATATAGTGAATACATTTTCACTGGCAATCACTATTATTTCATTGCATTTTCCACATGCAGTCAATGACTTAGAAAGAACTGAAGCCGTTGGATAAGCGTACCAGTCAGGGAACTGGGACTTTTAGGAGAAGTCAACAATGGCAGCCTCCTTACTTCCTCAGTCCAGGTTCCCTTTAGGCCTCGTTCACACCAGACACAGTGCGTTCTGGCCTGATTGTTTACTCCTCCTAAAAACACAAGTTCCCTGACCTGCTAGAGTCTATTTGTTCTCCTCATACAAATAACATTACTTTTTTTTTTTTTTATTAGGCCACATGCACACGGAGCTATTAGCTGTGACGGAGGCTTCCTGTGGCATAACCTGAGGATTACTGCAGCAGGAAATTTCATGTGGATCTGTACAGATGCGGCAGCTGTGCCCATTGAAGGATGGTGGATGAAAGGCTGAGAGTGCCCGCTTCTGTCCTTGGCTGTCCACATGTCATCATACATGGAACAATCTCGCAGGTAATGGTCTTGGTACAATTACATGCGGACATCCAGGGACAGATGCAGTCGCTGTCACCCTGTCATTCACTTTAATGTGCACAGCAGCTGCAGCTGTACAGACTCACCTAGGATTCCTGCACAAGAATCTTCAGGTTCTTGCTGCAGGAATCTCCAGCCGCAGCTATTAGCCGTGTGTCCGTGAGGCCTAAAAGAGCCGTGTTTACCAGCTGGGTTACTTTTTTGTGTGATCTCTTCCATATTTTGATTACTAATTGCTATGTTTGCAAACATTATCTTGAAAAGAACACATTGCCATGCTCACTGAAAGCTGCTATTCATACTACAGCTGTCTGATAGAAGAACTCCAGCCTAATTAAAAAGGAGGACACTCGATGTAAACCAAATCACTAAAATCGCATAAAAGCCTTACCATATTAATCTCATTTGAACTGTCACTTTTAATCCTTTCAAAACTACAACTTCCATTAAAAGAATACCAGGTGATCCTGCCGTGAAGACCCTTGTTTAGGCACTTCCTGTTATAGGGTGACAACACTCTAACACTGTGTCTGAACTGAACTGTCACATGCGCTTCCATTGGGGACTAGTAGTGGTAGTCCTGATACACATAGTGCAGGCATAAGTTGCTATTGCAGGGCTGGACAAATCCAAGCAGCCAGGTAGTCAATGCTCCTTAAAAGGAGAACAATGGGGTTAGTGCTTTTCCCCATAGTTCTCCTTAGGGTAACGGGAGGACACAAACTAGCGTCCTCCCGTTACCATAAGCTCAGTATACCGCGAGCTGTAGCTGTATACTGAGACGCCGCACCTGGAGCGGATCCCGACGTAGATGACGGGATCCGCCTAGCTGCGTGAGTGACAGCTGGCTCTGCCTATACCCTGCGACAGTCTCATTGTCACAGGTCGGCTAGAACTATGAGGTGAGTGGAAATCACTCACCTCATAGCTCTCCTTTAAAGTAGGGACAGAAATCTTTAAAGTAGTCTGGGCAGAAATATTATTAGCCCTTGCAGTGGGAGTACCCCCACACTGCAAGGTTTACTGCTCATTTATGTCTAGGGCTGATGATAAAAAAAGTTATACTCACGCGATCCTCTGAGCTAGCTTGCTCTTAGACCGGTCCTTCCAGTGTCTCTCCCCCCTCTGCTGCAGCGGTCTAAGGGTCCTCCAAATCATCATGTCAAATCACGGACATACCATCGCTTGGAGGGAGCGCTGCAGGCTCCGTGGATGATTTGGTGCGTATTACTTTTTTCAGCCCTAGACACAAATGAGCAGTTAACCTTTGCAGTGCAGGGGTAGCTCCACTGCAAGGATTAATATTTTTGCCTGGAGTTCTGCTTTAAAAATGACAGCTGGCACCTAACTTTTGAGGTTTCCTTTAGTTGTTGTCAATCACACTGCAGAGAACAGGTGGAGAGCGCAGTCCCATCGAAAGGTTTTCCCCTCTCAGAACCTTCGTTCTAATTTATTTAAATGAATGGGGCTTTGCTCCTAAAACAAGCAAAGTGGAAAGCACTACTTTATAGCACGTATTAAAGCATAAAATATTGCTTCTCATGCATCATACATGTCATATAGAGTGCATTATGTAGTTAAATACAAATGATGCATATGTATTATTCTAGGATACTGCGGGGTTGAGTTACTAAAGGCAAATAGGCTGTTCGCTTTGTTGGGGTATTTTCCCTTAGCTTAGTGAATGAGGTGAAGCTCTGCTGACTTCCATCACCCAATCATGAACAAGTAAAAATTGTTTTTTTTGTTTTTCTTGCACGATTGGACATTCTCTGCAAGGTTATGTTCCATCTCAATCACTAAGCTATGTGCAAATTCCCGGGCGCAATACCCACCCTATTTGCCTTTAGTAAATCAACCCCCATGACTCTAATACACCTCAGTTCAACACAAAGGAATGCAAGATGTGCAATATCAATTACACAGCAAAGAACCTCTATTCACAGGGCATCATTTCTTCAACTGATGCTTGAAACAATCCCCCATATGATAAAGCACTCTATAATCTGTATTTTCTAGGTTGTGCTATACGTTTGAGCCAAGCTGCAACAATATTAGCCCAGGAGAACGGTCCTCACATTTGTGAATGGAACCGTGAGGAAAATCTGAGTGGGAGGCAGGATTAACACCTCAGCTACAACTGGAAACACAAGCTCAGGAAGGAAGCAGAGCAGCTGCCCTGCTTTAATTTCCCTAGGGTCGCACAGACATTTCTGAATGGACCCACGTTGCAAAAGCATCCAAGGACAGACTTCCCGTGTCCATTAATTATCATCATCACGGGGCTTGAAGAGCGGAGCTGTGCTGACTGTATGATCTGTATCATTGCAATGATTCATATTTTCACGCACAGGTTTGCCACTACTTTAAATCAATATACCAATCGCATAGGCCTGTTTCTATGGCAGCATATCGGATGGAACACAATGCACACTGCATGAAAACGGAATATAAGAAGATGCATGTTTGGTGAGAAAACCTGGCATTTCTCTCAAGCTTTCGCACATCAAGTACCTATGGATTTTGTTACTTTGGCATTGCAGCATGTTCATTTCAATAACGCATAAAACGGTCTGTGAATAGCAATGGTAAGAGACTATCATTATGAGCAGCAGAAAGGCAAGACCGAGCAGAGCAGGTTTGCTTGGTAGGGTTGCTAGGTCAGACATTTAAAACCAGACACATAAAATATTCATGCTCCAAGGTTGTTTTACAATTAGTCCTGCATACTGGCTACTATGCTACTTGCAGCTACGGTACGTATGTTAGCGTGCATCAGAAGCAGGCAGCATGTGATTTTATGGGTGTCCATTTTAATTAGCTGACCTGGCAACCCACGCTAATTCGAGATTGAAAACTAAGAAGACTGTCTCTGGTTATCTTCCGTACAAATAAATGTACCAAGGGTGATCTGATAAAACATGGACGCCTATCTGCCGTAACCAACACTCAGTTCATTGGGAAGAATACCTTAGTAAAACAAGTGCAAATATGCACATGATGACAATACAGGCTAAATGCAATTTCATGTTACAATTATTATTACAAGCGAGAGAAAATAGGGTCCGCAATTTAGATTTTCTGACAAGGTTGCCATCCAGTCAGATATTGAGAAATGTAGATGTTTTGTTTAGCTTTGCTGCACAGCATGGCAATGCAAAATAGGAACAGACAGATTTACCATAACAAGGGCTGTGGAGTCGCCAGAACTCCAGACATGTAATAGCGTTTCACAAATGTATTCTGAAGAACAGTGTCACAGACAAACTGTATATACCCATGAGATATATGTCTGTGACGCTTTTCTTTACAATGCATTTGTAAGACGCTATTACATGCCTGGAATGCTGGGGACTTCATTTCCTTTGATCTGGTTGGGGCGCAGGGCCATGTGACACGATCACTTCTAGCGGCCACCTATTATTTGAAGGTCTAGTACTGTCAGGTTTGCAGCTTCATATACGAATTAATTGATTAATATATACATACATACATACATACATACACACACTGTGTGTATCTATCTATCTATAGCTCTATCTATCTATGAATCAGATTCACCAAACCATCAGCACTCGATTGATATATTCCTCCCTCTGCTAAGCACTGTGGCAATCAAAAAACATGCCCCTGACTATCTCCACAGTGTGTGTTCTCTAAACACTATGTCCATCCATATTTGTTCCTCCAGTTTTGGGTAGAGTGGGGAAGGATTACAACTTTTTTTTTTTTTTTTTACAGCTATATGGGGCGCTGTTAGAGAGATTTATCTTTACTTCCTGTCCTGCTGACAAGGGTATCACTAGACGGGAAGTAAGGGGAAAATCTGCAACAGGAACACAGGCAGAAATCTGACAGGGGTTCTAGCCATCCACTAATCAACAAAAGTAAAGCATTTTTATTTCGGTCTTTGTTGCTGTTGAGGAGTTCCCCTCACTTCCTGCCAGTGTTGCTCTTGGGGAGTTCTCCTCGCTTTCTGTCTGTTCCTGTCTATGTTGCTGTTGGCGAATTTCCTTCACTTCCGGTCTAGTATAACGTAAAACATTTTCAACATGACTAAAAGCGAGGGGAAAATCTCCCTAGGTGGACATACACCAAGTAAAAAACTGATGCAAGTGTCAAGAAAAATCTGTTGCTTAGGTTTGCAAAATCATCGAAGTTTCAAGTACAGAAATTCAAATATTTTGCTAAACTCGAGGCAACCTGATATACACCAATAAGGAGTCCAGTTCTGTTGGTAGGCAGGTAGCCACCATCATTCAATTTCCACCTACAGTTTTGTGTATATTTTGTGCTATAGAATGTCATGTCCCGAAAATAGTGTGTGTGTGCGCGAGATTATATATACACACACACACACACACACACATACATATTATTCTCTCCTATTGCAGGGTGACTGGTCTTGTCCCCCCCCGTAGTTTACAGCAATGGGTGGGTGGGGCCTACTGGGCAAAATGTTTATGTACTGCTACTTTTACAAGGTGTCATATAATGGAATATATTTAAAATTAAAGTTTCGGTGCCTAGTATTCAGCGCTAAATAGCAAATGTAATATTTAAGTGCTGTGCGTTTTTTTGGTAAGATGAACTATATGCTAGCTTGTTATATCCCTCAGAGACTACAGCTGTCAGAATCCCCCAGTCTCGCAGTACTGCCGAGGCTATTTCACATTAAGGTGTTGTGTTTCTGCATTAGATTTATAATCCATAATGAACAAATGACATGTCGAGTCATGACAGTATGACACCTTCCTCATGGCCCTATGAATGGGAGAAACAAACTATACATTTGTAAATACTAGTAGCAAAGGTTAGCAAGCAATCTTTTGTGTAACTTCCAAAACAATTTGGACCATGTATTGCCACCTAAAAATGACGAGAGAGAGAGAGGAGAGAGAGGGAACTTTACTTTCCTGCCTGCCTTCTTTCTTTCTTATTGACAATGCACTGTACACTGAGCTGCGAATGCATATGCTGGGATAAATTAACTCTAATACAGGGACTTATGTCATCCTGCAACGGCCAATCAAGATGGCGGAAAGTACAGAATCTGGAAGACCAAGATGTTGGCGCTAGCGACGGAGCTTGAGGACATTACATTGCTGGAGAGGTGGTAAATATGATTTTGCTTTAAAATCCTGTTTACGTTTTAGGGGTCTTGTAGGTACAGTTCATTGCAGGCACCTTGTGTGTATAAAGTGCATTTTACATTCATTACCATTGAACTGTATGTAACATGCTTTTGCTGGTAACCACAATGACGATGCAGCAAGCAGGACCTGTCTCAATGAATAACGTCGGCAATATATTTAAAATGTGCAGATGGGAGTCTAAATGGGTGTGTGTACTGTTAGGACCGCACTGTTTAGAGTTGTCTTGACGCGGCTGTGCGGCTTTCACATTTTCTGCAGAAGACGTGTAACTAAACCTCTGTTTTTAACCTTAGCGGTGAGACAGGTTTTTTTTGCATGCTGGCTGGTGAGTGTGCTGGGAAAACCGTTTGCTGTTTTACTGTTACCACCAAGGAAAACATGTATGTTTATTTAATAAACTGTAAAAGAAAAAAGTGGACAGCACAATAACCCACAGCAACCAATTAGCATTCACCCTATTGAGCCAGTCACAAGATGGTTGGAAGTGTTCCAGCATGTATGTCTGTTTATTCTATTGAATACATGCTCATTCAATAGACTGTGTATAAATTGCAAACTGAAAAATACAGTACTCAGCAACCAATCATAATTAACCCTATTAGGCCAGAGCAATAAAAGATGGTTAATACTCGG
This sequence comes from Nanorana parkeri, assembly GCF_000935625.1. NCBI lineage: Eukaryota > Metazoa > Chordata > Amphibia > Anura > Dicroglossidae > Nanorana > Nanorana parkeri. The sequence goes on along the minus strand of NW_017307131.1, from coordinate 296,254 downwards.
ACAGCACATTGATCCTTGCACTGTTTTATTAAATAAGCCTTACAGTGTTCAGAGTAGCTTTGAAATAAAAAGTTACCAATATATTAATCCACAGGAGTCAACCTAATGCAGCACACATATCACAAATCATTTCTATGGATGAACAAAATAATAAATAAAATATAATTAGGGCACCAAAAAGACCTCCACTAGACCTATTTTAAACACAGAATTGCCTTCTTATCCACAGAGGGAAATATACATTTTCTGCTACGTTTATGCAAATAACCAAACCCCGGCTATTTCTCTAAAAATACAATTGACATTGCAAGGATATCACACAGCATTTAAAGATTCTGAAAAGTGAAGCCACAAAGTTCCCTTTTTAATTTAGATGACATTTCCCCATAATAATGCACACCAGAAAAGGAAAAAAAATGTTTCACTAGCATAGCATTAAGAGAAGATCAAGTAAGGTTTGCACGCACAGGAACTGGCTGAAAATGGAAAAAGACCTGAAATTGGCGCAGCTAACCCATAGTGACCATTCAGAATTCTTATTTAAAGCCGAAATCTAGCTTTACAGTTCATAATTGGCAAGCAAAAAAAAAAAATGTCACCTTGCTGTGATCTGTCAGTGCACAGGGAGGTAGGATAGAGCCGAGTCTCCTTCAAGATGGCGGCCATCGTTTGCAGGAAATCATGACAATGGGATTTCCCACTTTACACAAGGCTGGAGTGGCTATACTGAACTACAGGTTGCTCTTACACTGGACCCTGTCCAATATTTGAGAATCTTGGCAGGACCCTGTTTGTCCTTGACATCTGTAGGTTTCAGCCCCAACCCTACTCACATGCGCCTGCTGCAGAACTACGGATTTAAAAATGGTGCTATGGCTTTGAGGGGCAACTGCTACAATACCACTTTAAGGGCTAGTTCACACCACAAACCGTGTGTTCTGGCCCGATTTGGTGCCGGCGCGCACTGGATCGCATCCCGGCTGGCTCTCTGGGTTCTGCATTATGGCTACAAAATGGAGCTGAGGATCTTAGGTAGGGCTGCAACCAACGAATCGATAATGAGAATAGTCGTCGACTATTCCTATTATTGATTAGTTGGTTGGATCCCCTAGCTCTCACGTCCATGCTGGGGGGGGGGGGGGGGTCGGGGGGCACAGCAAGCAGTGGGCAAGTGCAATAGCCAGCCTCCAATGGCTATTGCAATTTGAAATGGCCAATAGCAGGCTGGCTATTGCACCCGCCCACTACCGGCTGAATTGACATTCAGCTGCCATCTGTGGAATCTTGCCACTGGCAGCCCTTCCTTCCCTGGCTGTTGTGCATGCAGTTTTATTCTGAAGTAATCTTTATGTTTGTAACACTGCATTTGTGTATTTTATTTTAATCGAAGGATGGTATTTATGTACTTTGTATCCGATTAATCGAAGAAATTAAATTGGCCAACAAATCGATTATGAAAATAATCATTAGTTGCAGCTCTAATCTTAGGAAATAAGTACAGGTTAGTAATGAGATACAATGTTACAATTCAAGAGAAAGCAGAGGAGCATAAGCATTTTAGCATGACCATTGCTATCCCTGTAGTATCAATGGTTACATTTATATGCTCATTCTCTCCTCTGGTCTCTAGAATTGTAACAATTGAAATCTCCTTACTAACATATATTTCCTCTGATCCTAAGCTTCATCTAGTGACCATAAAGCTGTATTTTCCCCATTCGCACTGTTCTTTATTAATAAACCTTTTGAAGGACATTCGACCAGAAGAGAAAATAAACCAAGAGCCTTTGTTTTTGCCTCATTCTTACAACAGCTGGTTAACGCGAACAAAACGAATGTACCTGCAGTTTTGCTGGATGAGTGAGCTATGCAATTTTATTTATAAACAGACTAAGTAAAAAAAAAAAAAAAAAAACTATTTATAATCACATCAATCATATTTTTCTAAATAATATGATTAATAACATGTAGACTTCTTATCCTCTGTATAAAATGGCAAGAGCTAATCTGCTGGTGTCCGATGAGTGCTAGAAATATTCCATATAGTTAGCATGCTCCATGTCAGTAGATGGAATGTTAGATCACCTATCAATGCCCTCAATATTCCATTCATACATATGTAAAACAAGTGAAGATTAGACTACCCTGTACCAACTATTATATGCAGTAATTGTATCATAGTCGGTTATGTTTTATCTGGTCATATACATTTTATATGCTGCTGTTTTTTAGGCACTAGGTCCTTTTTCAAAATGGATACTCTAAAGAAACGCATTGAATGTGGTAAGATGGGGAAGACTGAAAAGGAAGTGGAAGTCTGTATGTTTACAAAAGTGAATGAAACATTAGAGCGACATGATGACTAATGTCATCTAACATGTCTGCCTTAACAATACCCTTACTATGCTCAAAGTCTAACAATTATAAACTATAAGATACAATATGTGAGTATTCCGAAGGCCAGCACAAAAGAAGCAACGACAAATCGCAAAGCAAAGTGCAGTTATCCACAGCAACCAAAAGAATTCTTCCTCTGATCAGACTAATGTAAACTGAAATAGAGGTTGCTGTGGATGATTTCCCTTTAGAAAAGCAAGCAACTTGTATATTTTGATGGCTCCAGAGCTTATTGTGCTCCAGCTTCTGAATTCTGCTCTGCGTTTCCTTTGTTCGTAACACTGTATTTCAACACATGGCCACGTCATCTATTAAATCACTTCAGTCCTTGAATAATGGAGCACAAATGACCTTCATGTGTACCATAATTGTTGATATTAAAGTTTCATTGATTAGAAAAAGGTATCAATTCTGGTCTTTTTTCATTGGATAATAACAGGGTGGGAGAAGAGGGGGGGTTGAGAGCTGTTCACACACTCACAGACAACAAAGGCTGAGAAATGAATGTATGCTAAATATTCAGCAGAAAAAAAGAACCAAAAAAAAAAAAGAACAGGAAGGGCATTCCTAAAATGAACACAGAGCAAGTAAAAAGGTCAGTCTTGTCATCAACGGTCTCTTCTACGCCCATGGAAAATCATGAATGGGTAGAACTGGATATCATTCAGAAATCGTGAATGGACGGGCAGGTTTACAGACAGCAATGAATTAAATATAAACACAGTTCCATCCAACATGTATAAATAGAAATCGCTGCCCTCTCATATTTCACAGAAGCGCTGCACCCGACCAGTTTTAAACACAATAACATCTAAAAAGGTAGTCACTTTATTTGCTACACTTTAAAAAATGTCTGCAACTAGCAGTTGACAATGTGTAACCTATGAATGATATAGTGAAACAAAGAGGATCTAAAAAGATGTGTAAGACAGTCCATGGTATAGGTATTATTTAGTCATCCACACATCCATATGGTAAATATCCCCTCCTTTTAGATTGTAAGCTCACACAAGTAGGGCCCTTCTAATCCTCTTGTATTGTAACTGCACTGTCTTCCTTTATTTTGTAAAGTGCTGTGAAAACTGCTGGCACTGTTTAAATCCTGTATGATGATAATAATAAAAAACACCACCAACTACTACTACTATTATAATAATAATTATAATAATAATGTGAATCAAAGTAATAG
>NW_017307131.1:270274-290274 GCF_000935625.1 Nanorana parkeri | reverse complement strand
CTCTACACATCTATGAGCGGTTAGTAAATATATGAAAACAATGAACAGATGCAGAGCCTTCAGTTGTGCCAATTATCTGGGAACTTACGCTACAGCGATGCTATTGTTCTGCGACCACCCCCACCCCCCCAAAAAAGATGGCTACCATATGAAGGCGCTGTCATCTTGAATCCCCCAAGTTGATCCCCTCTGGTCCAATACAGGTGTATATGTAGCATCTACTCTTATTTTTCTCATGCATTCACCATATGGGGTTTGAAGAGGAAATACTCAGCCATTGCCACCATCACATCCACACTCATGAATTATTTTACCTTTGAGCAGACAGATGTCAGTCATGTCGCTGTCCTTGCGCAGAGCCTGCACCACCAGGGACACCGTGCTGTCCTCCCGCAGGCACTCGGCTCTGGGGCTCCTCTCATCATAAACGATAATGGCGGAATAGAGACCGGAGCGCAGTCGGGTCAGCACCTCCTCCTCATCTTTGCTCCCTGCCGGTAGGATCTGCTCCAGGGTCACCGAGCCCTTGGCTCTTCTCCGGACGATGGTGTTGCAGCGCACGTTCACCGATCCCTGGATGAAGCCAGCGCTGTGAGCCAAGAAAGGTCTACAGTCCAGAAGCAGGCAAGTGCCTCCGACCCCCACACCGCCGCTGCTGCTGATGTTAGCGTTATTCGTGCCCGGGCTGGAATGGTGCTTGAGGCTGCTGTCGTTACCGTTCCTGTTGGGTACGCCGTCTCTTTTCAGCAGCCTTTTCAGTACGCTGCAATCCATCTCCCTCAGCTCATCCATGATCAGCATAATAGTAGGTAGCGATGGCGGGGACAAAGATGCCTCGGTGTACCGCCGGAGATGATAGCAGGCAGCTCACTCCTGTGCTCTTCTCACTGACGTGTTGTCTGCAGCCAGCTCGGATGAGTGACACGGATCTGGTGCACGTTGTCTTACTCTCCGCCCCATAGTTGTGACGGGGAGGACGGAATGCGGCATCCCCGGCCCCCCTACAGACGTGTGCGATCTTCGGTGCTCACTATCCTTCGGCCTCTCTGTGTGCCTATAATGGATGCTGGGGGCACTGCAACTCACACTGACACCACTGTCACAGCCTGTCACAATGCCTTCCACTGACACCACTGGTGGGGCACAATGCCTTCCACTGACACCACTGGTGGGGCACAAAACCTTCTACTGACACGAATGATGGGTCTCAATGCCTTCCACTGACACCAATGATTGGGCTCAATGCCTTCCCAATGACATTGCTGATGGGGCTCAGTGCCTTCCATGCAAAACAAATGGCAAACGCACTCATCAATTCGTTACCAGCTTTACAGCAAGGTGCACACGGAAGGGCTTCAAACAGTAAAACAGCAAAAGGTTTTTTGGCACACTCACCAGCCAGCATGCAAAAAAAACCTGTCTAACCACTAAGGTTAAAAGCAGAGATACACGTCTTCTGCAGAAAATGTGAAAGCCGCACAGCCACGTCAAGGCACCTCCATATAGTGCGGTCCTAACTCTAAACTATGAGAGTCTCCATCTTGTACCTTTAAGGGAGGTTGGGCTTCCTCCTGACAAACCTGCACCCACTTAAATCTTTTGCCACATGTGCTCCAAGATGGAGACTCTCATAGTTTAGAGTTAGGACCTCACTATCTAGGAGGTGCCTTGACGTGGCTGTGCGGCTTTCACATTTTCTGCAGAAGACGTGTATCTAAACCTCCGCTTTTAACCTTAGTGGTTAGACAGGTTTTTTTGCATGCTGGCTGGTGAGTGTGCCTGGAAACCTTCTGCTATTTTTCAGTGCCTTCCATGGACACCACTGGTGGAGCACAATGCTTTCCATTGACACTACTAGTGGAGCACAATGCTTTCCAATAACACCACTGGTGGGGCTCAATGCCTTCCACTGACACCAATGATTGGGCTCAATGTCTTCCACTGGCACCATAACTCCTTTTGTCACCAATGATGGGGTCCACTGTCTTTCTCTGACAACACTGTTCATAGATCAAGCGTGTGCAGTTGCGCCAATGTGCTATGCTTGCTTGGAACTATTATTATTATTATTATACAGGATTTATATAGCTGTAGTGTTTGGAGCAATGTTTTGTGGGAGAAAATGAACATAAATTGCTTCTTCCTGTTTTGTGCTCCCACACTGCAGTAGGAGTTGTAAAGTGAAAGGTAGAATGTTTTACAGAATAAAAAAACAAACATATTTGGAACAGCATTTTGTGAAGTAGTATTACAGTCGAACTGAAGCTCAAACGGTTTTTTTTGTTGTTTTAGTTTTGGATGGAGTGAGTGAGAGCCATAACCCCTGTCAGCTTTTTTATGCCATCTGTATCTGTGACCAACTGGGGAAATTTCCCTTCACTTCCTGTCCAATAGCCACAACAGGAAGGGAGAGGAAATCCCTCCAAAGTGAGGGAAATCCTTAGCAGTCAGCAGGGTCACCAGAACTAGTGTCCCCACTGCAAGATTTCCCTGCAAGATTTTCCCACTGCAATCTATTCCTGTTCTGGTGACAACCCAAAATTGAAATTGATGCCCAAACACTTACAGTCATCATGTTTCCAAACAGTTGGCTCCAACTCTCTCTTAACTCCCCTTTCCTGAACTTCCTGTCCAGTACAAGATCACAAGGGGCAGATCAGTCTCCCAGCAGCTGTCCATCTACTTGCTTGGGGAAGGGAGGAAGGGCAGCGACTTGCCTTGCCAAGCCTGTGCGTTTGTGCAGACTAGGAATGAGCTCAGGTCCGAACCTGAGCTCCTCCAAACTCCGACATTACATGAGACTCCCAACCAATCAGCTGCAGGTCGGGCCGTTCCCCCGCCCCGCAGCTGACCACAAACAAAGGTGGATGGATGCTTGTGCTGATGCTATTTACCTTATATGGCCACATATTAGGTCAATTACATCACTGCATCTCGCCCCTTTGCTTACGTTCAGCTGCAGACGGGAATTCCTCGGTCACAGCTGATTGGGTGGCAGCAGTTCTGTGTTCAGGGTGGCTCCTTCCATGTTTGGAGGAGCTCAGGTTCAGACCCAGTTTTCCTTAGTGAAAACACACAGAGCTAACTAGCACACAGAAGTTTGGCTCCATAGGACCCTGGAAGGGAACGGAGTCACCCTAAAACATATATCAGGACCAGTGCTTAGGGGACCAGCTGATTCTGCAGGAAACAAAAACTTTTAAACATCAAGGAGCAGCCAACATCCATTGTAAGTGATTTCATCAGCATTTTGTATAGCTTAAAATCCTTTTGACTTTAGTATAACTTGAATAAAAGATATGCGTGAATCATGCATAGGGAAAATGCACAACAATACTATATAGTATATAATTGTAAACAAGCTTCCTGTGCCCACTGCTTTCATATCAGCCTGTGTATACAAGTAATAGTTCACCTGTATTCAATGGAAAGCGCAGCTGGCTTACAACGCGCCACCTAGAGGCCAGCAAGAGGAGTACAGGCAATCGCACGTCTGCCGGGATGCAGGGATGCCATAGAAGGCTCTCAGCTTTGTTGCTTTCTGTGTGTGTGTATTGTGGGGAGAGAGCTAAAGAAAGAGACGGAATAGGAAGAATGGGGGAGGGGAGAGTGGTTTACCCTTCACCCTCTCCACATCCTGTATTTCCTTACAGCGTAAACCTTGCTGCTGTCTGCTTTATTACACACAGCGGAGCTCTATGGGTTATTGCCGGCAGACAGTGGTGTTGGCACAATGAAGAGGGCACAGGTGTGCGCATATCGCAATTCTCTGTCGTCTGGGCCTGCTTTGTTTATCGCTCAGTCTGTAGTGTTATTTGTTTTTACAGACGTCAGGGAGAAGTGTGTGTCAAGGCCGTGCCTTTGTCCCGTCCATTGAATTCATGTCTTATGTGACCCTCCCTTCACAATGGCTCGTGTAGCCGTTTTAGTGAATGAAGGCGCTGGAACTGTGACGTCACGGGCAGAGCGGCCCGGTGTCTATGTATTGGAGAGCTCCCATTCATAAGAGCGGAGGGGGCGGGGACATCTGTGAATGGAGGACGAGGCTCTGCAGTAGCTTCCTGCTGTCACACGTATACTCCATCTCCCATTCACAGAATAGGAAACAAAGACACCGAAGGAGAGGCCACACAGGCTCATTGTGAACTCCACGTTCCCTTAGCGATAGTCAGGCTATCAAATTTCTTCTTCTGTCAGGAAACCGTCATTGATTGAATCCGGCACCACGTGAAGGCTAATTCCACCGTAATAATAAATGCTCCCACACTGATGAAAGGAACACATGTGCTTTTATTCGTTAATTGTTTGAACTGGAGCCTGCAAAGCATTGCAACCGAGATCGGTGAAACTGAGTCCAATGCTCTGGCACCTGCAGAGTCTTCCCCCAGCCCCAGGTCTATACCGAGCTATGGGCCTACCCTGATTGTTTTGTAGCTGGAAGCTCAAAGCTATTAAAAAAATGCACAACAACCGAAATCCTATGCGTTTAAATTGCGCCCGTCCAGGCGCCTGTAGCTCAAAAAGGTACATGAGCTACCTTTGAAGCATTTTTGGCCACTGAGCCAGCTGTCAGTCAAGCAGCTGGGCGGATCCCGGCACAATTGTCGGGATCCGCTTCAGCTGCGGCATCTCAGTATACCGCGAGCTACAGCTCGCGGTATATTGAGCCTAGGGTGATGGGAGGACGCTAGTTTGTGTCCTCCCGTTACCCTAAGGAGAACTATGGGGAAAAGCCTTAACCCCAAGGTTCTCCTTTAAGGCCAGGGCCCGCCTTAGGCGCCCTGTGCAAGAAAGCTCTACAGCGCCCCTCAGTGGCCACACCAATTTCTCCAATATCCGCACCATTCAAAGACTCACATTTTGTTAAGCCTAAAATAAACATATTAAAAAGTATGATAAAAATAAAACTTTTATTCAAAGGTATTAAACTTGTAGGCACAATATAAGTATTCTTATTAAATAAAACAATAGTAGGCAAACAAGTGATAAACTATAAATGTCAAACTAAAATAGAGTCTATAAAAGTAAAGTGTCAGGTTGTCATGCCGACCCTTTCTTCAAGTAAGTGCATCTAGAAAAGTAAAAATAAAAAAACAGAACACAAAACCTAGACTACATGTTAAATTAATGAATTACTATTTGCCCGAATATACGAAAAATATTTCAGGCACATAGTAATTTGTTTGAGAATGTGTGGTGGCCATGTTGGCCACTGGCGCGTTCTGCGAATGTGTGCCACCATCTTAGAGGAGGGGAGCATGATGTCACACACCGATGTAGGCGCCGCCATCTTGGTGTATAATTATTTATACACCAAGACGGCAGCACCCAACACGTGCGGTGTTATATGACGTCATGCACCCTGCCTCCAGAACACGCCAATGGCTGAATCCAAAATGGCATAAAAATGTATTTTGTTTGATGAAACAAATGAAAACGTTTTTAGTTTTCGTTCATTTCATCTTAAATACATTTTTAGTCGTTGCACATGTCTAATAATATGTGTATGTGCGGGGTAATTTTCACTTTTTTAAAATAATTTTTTACATTTTTTATTTATTTTATTTATTTTTTGACTGTTCAGGGGGCTTTGGGGAAATATTAGAGGTCTAAACAGACCCCTGAATTTTCCCTTTTTAAAATAGACAAGAAACTGAGGACACAGAGTCCTCAATTTCTTTTTCTGCAGCCCCAGCACTCAATGAATGGGAAGCACTCAGTACAGAGGCTTCTCATTCATTCAGATCCTGATGATAGTAAAATATTTTACCACACAGAGGATCAGTAAATATCACTGATATTTACTGATCCTCTGCTCGGCTACGCACACAGCCGCTGTCATCTTGAAACTGACAGGATGAAAGCGGCTGCTCTCTTCCCCGCTCGGCCATTCTGAAAGCTGCGGCTTCCCTCCACCCTGCTCGGCCGTCCTGTCAGCAGGCAGCACTCCCTCCTGCGTGAGCGCTGTCATGTCGGATGGCCATCGGTGAGGAGGAGAGAAGCTGCCCGAGGATGAGCTGTGTTGGCCGCCTTGTTGCCATGGCGCCCTGTGGGGCTGCACAACTCGAACACCCCAAAGGCCGGCCCTGACTAAGGCGTATCTACAAAAAATTGCACCCCTTGCAAACTGCCCAGCTCCTGGCAACCAGTGACTTCACTGGTTGCCAGGAGCTGGTTGAGACAGCGGCCAGAGCATCCCAGGTTGCTAAGAGCTGGGGCGGGGAGATGTGTAAGGGCCATATGCATCTCTTGCCCCGTTCTTAGCAACCTGGGATGCTCTGGCTAGCTCTTAGCAAACAGAGTGGGCGAGGAGATGTGTATGGCCCTTACACATCTCCCCGCTCAGCCCTTAGCATCCAGGGATGCTCCAGCTGGTATCACCCCCAGCTCCTGGCAACCAGTGACATGACTGGTTGCCAGGAGCTGGGCGGGACACCGACCAAAGAGTCCCTGGTTGCTAAGAGCCGGGTGGAAAGATGTGTATGGGAGATGTGTCACCAGTCCACAGAAAGGATGTCCTTATGCTGGAGAGAGTCCAGAGAAAGGCAACTAAAGTAATGAAGGGGCTGGAGGACCTAAGCAATGAGACAAGGCTACTAAATTTAAACTTGTTCACGCTGGAAGTGAGGAGACTAAGATGGGACATGATTCTGATGTACAAAATGTTTAGTGGTGATGACAACATCAGCAATAAACGTTTTACTGTAAACTCCCTAACAAGGACTAGAGGCCACCACCTAAAACTGGTGGAGAAAAGATTTAACCACAAGGGACGTAGGGGATTCTTTTCAGTTAGAGCTATTAAAATCTGGAACTCGCTGCCACAAGCACTGGTATCAGCAGAGAGTATTGAATCATTCAAAAAGCATTTAGATACCTTCCCAAGCGACCATAACATACAGGGGTACAGGTACTCCTAAAAACTAGACCACACAGGGATTCATATACACACACACATGCACAATCACACACATACACACAAAGGCAATTGCCCCCCCACCAGATAGATCTGCTCCCTGCTTCCCCCACCTGCGGTAGTAGTGACAGGAGTACATCCCCGCAGAGCCGCCGGGACATACAGCTGTCAAGCTGTCACAGAGTTAGCTGCGGTTCAATGTAAGGAACCAGAACACTACAAGTACGAGGCCCTTTTTTTACACTCAACTGCAGTAAATTCTGTGACAGCTGTATGTCCCGGCCACTGTTTGGGGATCATAGGCATCGCCCCCCACACCCGCGGATCCCCCTGAAAGGCGTCCGCCGCTGCTAAAGACTAGCAGTACAGGCTCCACGGCAGCCTGTATGTTTCTCCGCCCACCTCTGCTGCTATTGGCTAGGAGGGAGAGTGCAGCTCCGTCATTGGCTGCCTGGGTATTAACAGCAGAGCGGGAAGGGAGCTGCAGGGAAGGCTGCTTGGGGCTTCACATAGAGGAGACATCGATGCCCCCCCACCACCCGGAGAGGAAGAAGAGGGCATGAGCACAGAGCACATCAGCACTGTAATTCCCTTTTCTATCTTACACCTCTGACCTCCGCACTGCGTCACCTTACTGACCTCCGCACTGCGTCACCTTACTGACTTCAGCACTGCGTCACCTTACTGACTTCAGCACTGCGTCACCTTACTGACTTCCGCACTGCGTCACCTTACTGACTTCCGCACTGCGTCACCTTACTGACCTCCGTACTGTGTCACCTTACTGGCCTCCGCGCTCTGCGTCACCTTACTGGCCTCTGCGCTCTGCGTCACCATACTGACCTCCGCGCTGCCTCACCTTACTGATCTCCACGCTGCGTCACCTTACTGATCTCCACGCTGCCTCACCTTACTGACCTCTGTGCTCTGCATCACCTTACTGACCTCCGCGCTCTGCGTCACATTACTGGCCTCCGCGCTCTGTGTCACATTACTGGCCTCCGCGCTCTGTGTCACATTACTGGCCTCCGCGCTCTGCGTCAGCTTACTGGCCTCCGCGCTCTGCGTCACCTTACTGGCCTCCGCGTTCTGCGTCACCTTACTGGCCTTTGCGCTCTGCGTCACCTTACTGGCCTGCGCTGGCTTCCTAGGCAATCAAGAAGCCAGGCAGCGTGTAATGACACGCTGCACGGCTTCCTGATTCCCCAGGAAGCCGGCTCCATGCTACCGGGAGTTTCGGTATCAGTACTCAGTATCTGAAACACTCAGAAAAACAATGCTTAATAATGATATTGCTAGTTACAGCCTGCATTATATCATAGTTCCACTGTAATACACAACATTCTTTGTACAGGCTAGGTTAGGGTTTGTAGCCAAATATTATCTCATAATGACAGGAAACAGAAAATGAGGAACCGTTTCTGTCATTTGCATATTTTATTCTTATCTTTCTGCATGCAGTGTAAATGATGACAGTCGGTTAAATTAGTTTGCATGTTATTTTGATGATTTAAAAAAAAAAAAACACACACACACTAGTCATTGTCCAGAAACAGAGCTTACATATTAATCATGAATTATACGTCTCATGGTAAACAGTTTTAGGTAGGATTGTCACTCATGCAAAATGAAACATTAACACTACGATGTGTTTAGTGGCTTTATTACATCCGTATTTCCAATTTGCTCATCTGTTTGGTTTCACAGTACCGTAATAGGTAGACAGTGAGGTTAAATTGTATGAAATGACAGTTTATGATGAAAAATGAAATTTTGCTCTTTAGGTAGTACGCTCTACATTCATAATAACCATGAATCATTTTTTCCACATGGTGACCCGACTGGCTATGTGTAACTTTGTCTCAGTGGTGACTGCATGAATTATACATCTGGTACTAAACACTAATAGGACTATGAATGTGCCCAGATTTATTTAGTTACATTTTAACAGCCAACTGTTAAGACAAGGAACGCTTTGGCACCACAATGCCTACGAAGTACTCTGGTCAGGAGTTTGTAACATGCAACATAGCGTACAGGGTGCAGCAGTTAGATGTACAGTATGTAATGTACAACATGGTGTGTTGCTCTGTCCAGAGAGGTTGCAGTCTTAAGGTGCTTGGTTGTTAAAGAAGAACTATGGGGTAAGTGTTTTTCCCCATAGTTCTCCTAAGGGTCATGGGAGGACACAAACTAGCATCCTCCCGTCACCCAAAGATCAGTATATCGCGAGCTACAGCTCGCGGTATACTGAGACCGCTGCAGCCGGGACGGATCACAACGTTACTGTCGAGATCCACCCAGCTGCGTGATTGACATTTTGCTCTGCCTATCTAGAGGCAGAGCCAGCTGTATCCGCCCCTCCCCCGTCCGTTCCGTCAGTCAGCGCTGGAGGATCAGAGCGGGGAGAAGGGCAATCCCGTGAGGGAGCCGTGAGTGACAGTCACGGCTCTCTGCAGGGACATGATCGGGAAGTGAGCGAGCGACGGTATGTGTTCGCTCACTTCCAGATCTATTGAGCCGACGTGTGACAGTTTCATTGTCACACGTCGGCTCGATCTATGAGGATGAGTGAATTTTCACTCACCTCATAGTTCTCCTTTAAAGTGGGAATGCTGAACTTTAGTAAGTTATTTATTATTAGTTATTCTGAGCCTCAATTAGTGGGTATAAACAACTGAAGAGCTTTAAAAGTAAATAGTAGGCAAAGCTAGCACCAGCCACTTACTAGAGGAGGGAGTATTTTTACTTGGACAGGTGGGCACTCTTATCATGGCAGAAATAATACAAATTGCTATTTATAGGACACTGCCCAGCCTGGTCATGTGATTTATAAATTATGCTAGTTTCCAAGAAGAATAAATGACTAGCGCAAACACAATTATAATAGTAATAGCCACTGGAATTTATAGCTGTAGACAATTCAGACAGCTTGGTCACATACAGCACATGGTTAAGAAAGAAAAAAAGAGATGCATGAGGGAACACGGGCATGCAAGGAAGAAAGTTAGAAAACTGAAGTTGTGGCAGCTGACTATAATGTGACAAAGAAATGGGCAGTCTTTAAATAACTGTGTGGGAAACTGAAACAGTGCCCAACCCATGTATCCTTCAAACTCAAACAGATCTTTTTGCGCATGACATTAACATCTAAGCCCCTTTCACACAGGGCCCACCTGTCAGTTTTTCAAGAAGACCCGATCGGATGCCCAATACTAGTCTGTGGGCAGCCGGGTCCAAGCAGATGGACATCTGTTTACACTCAGTTACCCCCGACTCCGGCCAGGTCTGGAAAAACGAACGGATCAGAGATCCGTTTCGCCAGACCTGATTGTTTCAAATTGGAGGCAATCTGATGCAAACAGACACAGGTCCGTATACATCTGACTCTCCATAGACTGACATGGGGTCCAGCAGTTTTCGTTCTTTCCTCCATCTTGAGATGGACACATTCCATTAGGGGACCAAGAGCTGTCATGGAATGTAATCAAAGGGGCGGAGGAAGTCCCATGACGTCATTACTTGCTCTGCCCCTTTGTTTACATTCAGAAACAGAGCTGTCACTTGCGGTGAGAGTTCGTTGGGTTTGGATGTGGCATCAGGCATTTTTTCTTTTGTTTAATCGGCATAGTGATTGACGAGGATCTACATCAAAGGGCAATGTGATTGACAATGGATTTACATTTTGGGACTTTTGTTTTAATAAAGGATTTGTCAAAAACGGTGTGCTGTGTTTATTTACTAATAAAGGACTTTACAAACCAGTGTGGTGTGTTTATTTACTATTTTACTGTGTAAACTACCCGTTACTCATCCACAAGGGGGGTGGCATCTATAAAAGGGGGCACCCAGATTCAGATAAGCCCCCCTGCCCGCAGACCCCCCCAATCATCGGGTCTCCCCTTATCAAACCACCCTCCCCATGTTGAGGGCATGTGGCCTGGTATGGGGCAGGGGGGCGCACGATCGCCCCCCCCCCTTTCCTGCTCTGCCAGGCTGCTGCTGCTCGGATCAAGGGTCTGGTTGAAGACACTTTTTTGTTTTTGGCGTCGGGGTCCCCCCTAAAATTCCTACTAGACCTAAAAGGTCTGGTATGAATTCTGAGGGGGACCTCATGCTTTTTTTTTTTTCTTTTTGGATTGTCTAACACCTTTCAGTTAATTTCCACAAATTTGGATGCATCCTAATTTTCGTAACATTCAGATTCGTTCGAATTTGTTATTTTTTGCATTCAGAAATGCGGATGCGTCCGAATTTATGAAAACACTTTGTAACGGGTCCCGGCGGGGAAGTGTCACTCCGACCGTCCCCTCTGCTGTAGTGGCCTCTCTGCGTTCTGCGGTGGAACGCGGAAGCCACTCGACTTCCTGATTGCGAGGCGAGCGGCTTGCGTTCCACTGTGGAACACGGAAGCCGCTCGTTCCGGCCGACGGCTCCTCCTGCTTCCTGGGGGTATTTAAAGGCTCAGCTGAGGCAACATGGCGTTCCACAATTGGGTTCAGAAGCGCCTGTTGCCTCCTGAAGCCTAGGACCATCTCCCCTGGATTGTCAGAGCCGGAACCTTCCTCTCGAGTACAGGAATCACTGCATCCCTCACATTGTGCAAACCGTATTGCTCCAGTTGGAGTCCTAAGCCTTAATATTTTGAAGCAACCTCGCTAAAGTGATATAGACTGTCTAGAGGATTACTATCAGCTGTCTGTGGGGATTTTCACATTGCTCAATCCCTGTCAATACGGGGTCATTGTTCCTCACTGCTTATCCGTATTCAAGTTTCCTTACTATATAGAGACTGTAAGCTATGACGCAATAGCCCACACCTCTCAACCCTTTCTATTTTTTGTTCTAAGGCTGTGATGCAAGAATCTCTAACTCCCCGATAAAGATTGGGAGCGACGCCTGAGATTCACGCCTGAGAAGCCTTCAACTACTACCTACGTTAGCTTATACCCTCCGCAGTTGAGATCCTATCCGTTTCAATCAGAGCAGGCGTGACACACTTTCACCAAACATTCATTAACAAACAATATAACACTTTCCATATTTCCACCACTGTTCATTCCGCCTACTAATAATAAACAGTAGACCCATCAGCTGTGCACTCTCCTCTAACTGGCTTCTTTTGTAGATCTCTGACCAATACTTTGCCACCTGATATTCTATTTCTGATCCTCCAATAGAACACCAATAGGCAGGAGAAAGGAATGTACTGACATTTCCCAGTGGAGCATTGTTTTTTGAACTTGGAACTTTTGATGCTGTAAAGCAGGGGTTTCAAACTCAATTCACTCAGGGGCCACTTGACAAATTGTTTTCTCCCATGCAGGCCGCTTGCCAAATTTCATACTTCAAAATAAAATGTAACTATATTCTGTATGGTACTACGGACACTAATATACTCACAATACGGCCCCATTCATATCTGTAAGTTTAGGTGCGACTAGGGATTTCTGCATCAGGAACTTGCGTTTTCCTCCAGCAGGAATCCCTAATCTGGCATTTACAAGCGGCAACTGTCACCCATTCAAGTTAATGATCAGGTGACAGCCGCTGCATGTAAATGCCAGCACACCGCATATAATGTGTGATATGATTACATGCAGTTAGAAAACACTCTTCCTGGATGCACATTCGATGCGTCCAGGGATAGTGATTGATTTTCCTGGGGCAGTGGCCTGATGAAGTCAGTCTGCCAAATCTCTGCAGGCCTCTTGCCCCTCTGGATTGTCCTGTGGAGTAGTCTTGCAATAGCTATTGACGCACTTCTCAACACACTGTACAGCTACCTATTACAGTGTTTATTATGTGCATGGTTATGGGCAATCATTTCTGCTGCACCCATTCAAACTGTATGTTTCCGTCTTCCCCAAATGTTCTGATTACTTGTAAACACAGTTGGAAAAGTTCATCAAGACAGGATCAATTGCCACAACTACAGCCACCTTTGTGATCTCATCTGCCACTCTGTTATAGTTCTCAAAGTCTGAAACATGGGAACAACTGTGTACACAAGCCCTTCTTTTGCGGTGCAGGAGTTGCCTTATTTTCAGATGTAGTCAAATACTTCCTTGCCTCCCCACACCACTTTTCCATGAATCTTCTTGTCATTGTACCTTCATGTGGACATCCAACAAGTTGTAAGTCTTTTAAAGACCATCCAGCTCTCAGTGTTAATAGTGACATGGGAAAAATAATCATTACTACAGCACTCAACTCTGCATACTGACTGGATCCTTCAATTCTGGTCTCCTGCAGGACTGTGTCAGTACTTGGGTTGTAGGATGCTGCTGTCCACTAACGAAGGGACTGTGGCTGAACCTTCAGTGAACTACATTGACTCATTGTCCTCTTCTGACAGAGACTCAAATGGTGAGGCCTTTTAAATGGGGGAATAGCTGCAGCAAAAGGATTTATTCTTCTGGCTGGATGCTGGTAAAAGTCACAAGGCTTGCCAGTTAATTTGAAATGTTTCTGATATTCCCAGCTGCATAACCCCTTGGTCCTGAAGTTACAACTTCAATTTCATCAGTGTCTTGTTCTGGACTACAGTTACCCTAGTTGTCAATCCAGCATTTCTCACCCATCCTGCTATTGGCAATGCAGTACAGATGGTGACAGGGCCTTTCCTATAATGGTGCCTACATGCTTAAGTGCTACTTAGACCTCAAACAGGTACTTCTCCAGAGTGTATCTTTTCTGTGCCCCTATCAATTGCTTGGACCAAAATCCAAAGAGTATTGCTTGCTTTCTTTTCTTTTTATTTGGATATGCTACTATCCTGCTTCACTATATCCAGCATAAATGGTACCCCTGGCCTCATGGGTCCCAGTGACTGGTGCTGCAAGAAGGCTAATTTAGTAAAAAGGTAGGTGGTCTGCTTTTTGGAGCATCACGAGAACTCAGTCATTTCCTGGTTACATTGTATATGGGCCTAAGGATCAATGCAAGAAGTGGGATGAATGATCTGCAGAATCCCACAATTCCAATACATTTTTTTGCTTCCTTTTTGGTAATAGTGGGAGATAGTCCCGGGATAGCTTGCACAACTGTCTCTGGAATTTTCCTCTGTTTACAGCCCATATTCCATTCTCCATGTTCTGTATCAGAAGATGTAGTGCTTCAGTTACATCATCTTTGGTTCCACAGATCATGATGTCATGGATGTAGTGAAACACAGTGACTTTCAAATTCAGGGTGCGTAAATCTCAGCCTATGAGGCTATTCATTTGTGACATATCATTGGCGAATGTAGGTACCCTTGAGGAAGCATCAAGAAAGTGTATGGGCAGCCATCCCACACAAAGGCAAACTGGTCCTGTCACTCCAAGTCTTTTTGGCTTTAAAAGAAAACATTACCCAGGTCTATCACAGCATCATATTCTCCTGCCTCATTTGCAATCTTCTCAATGATGGAGACAGGGGCGTAACTAGAAATCACAGGGCCTCATAGCAAAATTTTGTATGGGGCCCCGTGATTGCTAGTTATGTCCCTTGCAGAGCCCACCATAGAATATCTATAGTGTGCTCTGCAAGGTCTCAGTTGGGCTGCACGCCTCTTACGTGTCAGCGTTGTCCACCTCCGTGGTCGCCGGGCCCCCGCCTCCTCTTCCATCCCCGGGCTCCGCCTCCTTCTATTGACGGGCCCCGCCTCCTCTTACATCACTGGCCCCACCTGCTCGTAGATCGCTGGCCAGTGATGTGAGAGGAGGCGGGGTTGCTGTTAGGTGGGCCCGGCCTCCTTCTTTACTGCAAATGGCGGTGTAACCGGCCTATTCTGCAGCATCTGCTGTCTGTCACTGACACAGCTCCACTGCGGCTGTGAGGGGGAACGTTCTCCCTCACAGCTGCTGCTGAGCTATGTCAGTGAGAGCCAGCACCCCAAGACGCCATAGCGACCCAGGCGGCCCATACGGCATCAGAGGGATGCCCTGGCCGGGCCCCCCTGTGCCCGGGCCCCATAGCGGCCGCCTGGGTCGCTATGGTGATTGTTACGCCACTGGATGGAGATCATATCAGGCAAAGCTAACTTCAATGGAGGTGCCACTCTGTTTAGGCCTCTGTAATCCGCGGTCGTTCTACATGTCCCATCAGGTTACTTTACTGGGCATATCGGAGCAGAGAAAGGGCTTACATCAGGTCTAAGGTTCTGTACTCTCAACAGTTTTACAATAGTTTCCCCAATTCCCCTCCTGGCAGTCTGTACACTTAACACAGAATGTAGACTGGTTAATTTCACATGACCTCTAACCACAGCCTTACTAGATATGTTTTATGAGCATACTTGAATGTGGATTTACCCCATTAAGTCTGGATTGACTGACCTTGAAGTACATGCATTCCAATAATATTTTCAGATAACTCCTTTTCTGTTACCAATAGCCGGTTTCACCTGTGTCCTGACTGCCGGTGTGGTCTTCCCTCCCAAAACTTCTACATAAATCACTTTTCCTTTGTGATGGCAGGGGTTTCCTTGTAAAAGCCTGACTTCAGCTCCAATGTCCTCTAAAGCCATCACGTGTAGGAGAAGCTGATTTCTCCTGCCATTCAGTGACAAATGCATATGGGCTTCTGTCTTCTGCTGTCCCTGCCCTCACTGCTGTCACTGGTGACTTGCCTTCCTTTCACAAAGGATAAGTAACCTCAGAGTGGATTTGGGTAAGATTCCTGTGCAGTTTTGGGTATCAGTTTGGGACTAACATTGCAGAGCAATGTAAGGAATAGTAACTTGCATTCTCATAAAAAATAAATTATTGCTCAGCCTTAGTGCCAACAAGCAGTCAGGGCCGATTCCAGTCAATACAAGAGCCACATAGAGGCACCAATACTGACTATGAGGAGGGAGAGGGAGAGAGACCCGCCTCCTGCCTCTGTGGCCCCCCCACAAAAGAATAACTGGCTAATTCCTTAGCATGTGGCATTCACTGACTGTCTCTGGCTCAAGCAGGCAGGTTGCACGCTCCCTCCTAGTCACTAGAAACCTCTGGAATCTTGCTTTTCCTGAACAGTTTACACAACATTTTGCTTAGCAAATGCAACACTACAGAAAACAGGTCTGCTTCAATTGGACTTTTGTGTAAATTCTAGCTAAGAATCCTCAGTTGTTATGCTTTTAACTTTTTATCTAACAATTTGCCTAATTCTTGTAGAAACATGAAAGGAAACCAACCCAGTAATATATTAATGTGCTTTTACTAAACAAAAATGGTGCATATACAAACTATTTACAGTTACAGGAAATGAATACAGAGCATACAGAGCGCTACAAATATGCATACATACAAACATGCACATGAGTCTGTATGTAGTAGGGATACACTAAAAGTCACTTAGCTCCTATTATAGCTGGTCCATGATTTCCTTATTGAACAGGACTTTAGGCATTAAGTGATCCAGGGAAATTTGTTCTTGATCTTGGCAGTCTCTCTCTTTTGTAGTGCAGCTTTAGAGTTGCTCTATGGTGAAGATGCCTCATCTCCAGCTTCTACACAAGCCTCTTGTCTAGAAAATGTGTGGTCCTTCTGTTTACCCCTTTTCCCACTTGGGTCCTACGTCCGTTTCTCTGAAGAAAGCATTTCGGCCTGCAAACTCTAGATGGAAATATGTGGTATGTGGGAATATACACACACATCAACACACCGTTTTCCCAGGAAAAGTTGTTGATGCCAATTCTATACTTAATACTTCTCTGAAATGGAAATTATTCTTTATCTTCCCATTGACCAACAGACCAAGTGGTTAAAACAAATGATAAAGTATTGCATAAATTCTTCCCACCTCTTTGTGTCTACACCAGGCAGACAGGAAGATGTTTTCTTGTGGCTGAATCTTTTCCAGTTTGCTTGGTATGGATGTTTTTACCTTTTTATAGGGTTCTGTATATTGCATTGTCCTATTTATACCACACACATACTCCAGATTGTCAAAGAACATACTCTTAGGAGTTTGTGAGAACTCAAAAGAGAACTCATACAATAGACTCATTATTGTATGAGTCTACACTAATAACACCTTATAAACTCTCACATTGGGAGCAAGGCTGATAAAAGGGGTGTATTGGGCAAATTGCCAGCAAAGCAGATTTTAAAATATACACTACTACTACTAAAACATTTTCTATTATTTGCTTAACTGCTACCTGGTCTCTTTCATGATATGATGGTATGGCATAGTTCCAAATTAATGCTGCTGTGGTACAAAAAGTGCACAAACTGAAATCCGGCCAGACTCCTTATGTGGATATTAGATGTTGAGAAATAGATCCGTCCATTATTTTAAAAGACAGTGATAGTTTTCAGCTGTATAGATAGTTTTTGATTTATTTTTTGATTTAAAAAATGTTGATTCATGGAGGAGGGCTAAAATTTAAAATGCACACAGCTTTACGAAATAGTCAATAATATGTATAATTCTTGACAGACACCCATTTAAAGGAGAACTATGGGGTCAGTGTTTTTCCCCATAGTTCTCCTTGGGGTAACGGGAGGACACAAACTAGCGTCCTCCCGTCACCCTAAGCTCAGTATAGCGCGAGCTGCAGCTCGCGGTATACTGAGACGCCGCACCTGGAGCGGATCCCGACTTAGATGACGGGATCCGCCCAGCTGCGTGAGTGACAGCTGGCTCTGCCTATCTAGAGGCAGAGCCAGCTGTACCCGCCCCCTCCCCCGTCCGTTCCGCCAGTCAGCGCTGGCAGATCGGAGCGGGGAGAGGGGAATCCAGCCCCTCCCCCTGTCACGGCAGAGAGCCGTGACAGGATCGAGAGGTGAGGGAACCCGGTATGTGTTCTCTCACCTCCCGATCTACTGAGCCGACCTGTGACAGTCTCATTGTCACAGGTCGGCTTAGAACTATGACGTGAGTGGAAATCACTCATGTCATAGTTCTCCTTTAAAGTTACAGAGGAAAACACTGCAGTGAATCTAGAACAATACTTTATGCATTTTTAATAAGCATCCTGCATTAAAGAAAATAATCATTAACAATTAAGCAGTTTTTAATTTGGAATACCTGGTATACAGTGCTCATACAAATGTAATTCTTTATTTTAAAATATTTTGTATGTTTCACCATTTCAATTGTCTGCCTCTGTCTAATGTTTGACATACAACTGTAAATCCATCTGCTGACCATGATCATTGGGCAGTTTAATCATACTGTACTTGACCATACAATTAAATCCTGCCACTGTAAAGTATTGACAGTTGTATACCGTATTTCTATATATTACTGCTTGTAACTAATCTACAAGTATGGACTCAGATCCTAAAGTGGAAAAGCTCAGACCTGTTCTTTTATGATTTTCAACCCCAAAGCGAATCTTAGAATAATAACATTTTATTGATTACATAGTTAACATACATTAGATAGGCACAACCCTGATTCACATATCCTTAAACATATACATATTGGGCGTCTCATTATATCACCCATAATATTTATTTCTCACCCAATTCACTATCTTTTCAACACTTATTTGTGAGAAAAGCTGCAAATATCTGATATCATACCTTTATATATTTATATATATCTATATATTCCCACCCCCCTCCCCCCTTATCTCTCTCCTCCCTGTCCTCCTCCTCTCCCATCTATAGTCTCCACTATACTTATGATCACCTATAATCCTGTTTTTCCTTTATACTACCATACTGCTTAATATAGCTCCTATGTTTTTCTCTACCATAAATTGATCTCCTCCCTTTATCATAAGAATCCACATGCATTTGTATCCTTTTACCTTTTCCAGGGTTTCCACATATCCTCCTACTGAGAATATTGTTCATTAATATGTGCCGTTAATTCCTCATATCTATGAATCTTACTTAAATGAGAATTATGAGGCAAGTGATTTTCACTCAGCCTCATAATCTGAGCCAAGTTGTGACAATGAAACTGTCGCTCACTCACTTCTCGATCTATCCCTACAGAGAGCCGTGACTGTCACTCACGGCTCCCTGCAGGGATTCCCCCCCTCCCCTGTCCGACCCTCCATCGCTGACTGGCGGAACAGACAGGGGAGGGGGTGGGCACAGCTGGCTCTACCTCTGGATAGGCAGAGCCAGCTGTGAATCCCGCAGCTGGTTGGATCCCGACAGCAATGTCGGGATCTGTCCCGGCTGCGGCGTATTTGTATACAGCAAGCTGTGGCTCGCGGTATACTGAGCTTTGGGTCACGGGAGAACGCTAGTTTGTGTTATCCCGTGACCCTTAGGAGAACTATGGGGAAAAGCCCTGACCCCATAGCTCTCCTTTAGTTCCACAGCCCATTCCTTGATATTTGGAACTCTGTGTGTTCCAATATTGTGGAATTAGTATCCTTGCTGCTGCCACAAAGAATCTAAGAAGATCCTTTTTATTTGTGGATATCGAGCCTGAGAAAATTGAAAGAAGGGCTATTTTAGGTGATGGAACCTCTACAGCGCCAGCTACCTGATTATAAATTTCATATATTTCCAAAAAGGCATTATATGTTCACAGTTCCACCATACATAAAGATACGTTCCCTCTGCACTCCCACATCTCCAACACATTGATGATTTTGACGAAAAAATTCTATGTAGGAGGGTCGGACATCTATACCAACGAGATAAGATCTTATACCCCTTCTCTTGATATGAAGAGGCAATAGATATCCTATGACTTAATATAAAAGATTTTTGCACTTCCTCATTAGTCAAGGAGATTTGTAGATCTTTCTCCCATGCTGTAATAAAATCCCAAAGTGAATCCTAACTACTGTTAAAGTGACATTAAAGTCAAAAAAATGTTTCCCTCCCCCCAATGTTAATGTTAGCACTTACCTTAAATGATGTCTCTTAATCTGATCTTCTTCTTCTTTCCTGATGTTTTCATCAGGAAATTTTTTTTTTAACTTTTTGCATATATCTACTGCTTGCTAGCAGTAGATATAGGCAAAGAAAATGGAGGGTTTAAAACCCCTTTAAGTATCTAGAGTAAATTAAATGAATTATTTACAAAGCAAATTTGATTTGCAAAAGGGATATACTAAGTAGAATGCACAGTATCAAAGCAATGCTTCACTATTTCTGCAGAAATTTGCCTTTTTATATATATATATAGATAT
>NW_017307131.1:267279-270248 GCF_000935625.1 Nanorana parkeri | reverse complement strand
ATACACAATCCTTGTTCCTGTGCCACTGAAGTGAAGCTTAACCAAATGCGGAATTCTTTTTTATTCTTAATATGGTATAAATGCAAAAATACAAAGGATGGATAAAATAATAGATACAAATAATGGAAACAAAATTAGAATGGTACAAGAAAGGAAAAGTTAGCTTTAGTAACTAAATCATCCTCACAAACACAGCTGCAAAGTCGAATCATATCAGCTTGATTGTAAATTAGCGGTGTCTGCCATTAAATGGGTGTATCAACTTGCTTTTTAAATGTGAATTTACAAAGCAGCATGAGAAAACTAACAGAGTTCGAAAAAGGCCAAATAGCTGCAGGTGTTTTGTTAAAAAAACCAAAAAAAAAAAACACCAATAATTTGTCCCATAATTTTTGCATAAACCAAACAGGGATAACTGCATCAGCAAAGGAAAACAGTGGATGCCTGGTAACGTTAACTCACAGGGATAGATAAGCACTTGACAGAATAGTCCCTAAAGCTGGCCATACACTATGCAAATTTCTTGCCGCGGCTCGCATTATCCAAGTTAAGCTGGCCATACACCTTTTTTTTTTAATTATTATTAGATTTATTTTATTTCATTTTAATTTTAAAAACTGTTGTTTTTTTACTTTACTTTGACTGCTATCACATGGG
Organism: Nanorana parkeri; assembly: GCF_000935625.1. Lineage (NCBI taxonomy): Eukaryota > Metazoa > Chordata > Amphibia > Anura > Dicroglossidae > Nanorana > Nanorana parkeri. The sequence goes on along the minus strand of NW_017307131.1, from coordinate 269,591 downwards.
GGGGCTTGCAAGCCCCCCCATGTAATAGCAGATGGTGGTGACAGGTCCTCTTTAAGGTGATGCTGGGGGTCCAAAAGACCCTCAGTGTCACCTTTACACTAGAAATGAGCTATTGAAGTGCAAAAGTCGCCGGGAGTCTGTTTAAACAGCCCCGATGCTGGCGACGTACACTGTACGTCGTCAGTCACGAAGGGGTTAAGTGACTCAGAAAGGGTCAACACAACAGTGAAGATACTAGCAAATTTTGAGGCCAATGCTAACCATTGCTTTTGAGAAGTGTAGTTTCCTTGCTAGCAGGCCAAATCTTTGGCTTAATCAATGACTTGGAACAAATATAAGTAAATCTGACTCTGTTCAGACACTCATTTACAGCATGCATATTCTGGGTCTGTGGCTCAAAAAGTATTGTTGCCAGGCACAGCCAGTCAACTAGCATCCTCAGGAGGCCAGCAATGTCAACCCCAATTCTTTTTAAATGATAGGTGTACTTTATGCTCCGTAGTCCAAAGTGGGCCGTTCTTGATGAACCAGCCGAAATTCGCACAGTGGGCACCCTTGCGGCCAGCATCGTTCGATCAGCTAACTGAAGGAGCTAGTTGGAAAATCTTCAAACAAACAGAGCTGGCAGGCAGTCAGCTGCCGGCTCTGATCAGGTATTCTGACAGCCACCTGCGGCCGCTGTCAGAATGTAGTGAAGACAGCGGGAGATTCCTCGATTAATTCTTGTAATCATTGATGGAGGAATCTGATATATTTTCTTCGTTCAATGAAGAAAATATTACAGTGTATGGGCAGCTTTAGTATCCCTAAATTATACCCTCCAAAATTACCACAGAATTCCATCAGCATCTGCATGACTTAGGGGTCTATTCACGAAGCTACCGAAGGATCTGTCCTGAAGTGAATAGCCGAACAGTGTTCGGCTCACTTCACTTCAGATCGGTCATTCACTCGGCTGCCCTCGGGCAGCTTCGTGAATAGACCCCTTAGTGTCAATTAAAACTCTTGTGAGTTGCCGGTTGGAAACTGCTTGTTTCCAACTCTAAAACACAATCACATGTAATCTAGTGTAAAGGTGCCCATATGCCTTGCGATTATCGTATGATAATCCCGGGAAATCCCGCGATCGTATGATAATCGGCAGGTGTATGGAAGGCGTGTTACCGTTTCTACTGTACGGTTGCACGTCTTTTGTCCAACGAGCATGTTTCAAAACCTGTCGAGAATCGTACGATTGTTGGCGGGTTTGTGGCATGCTCGTAAGACAAAAGACATGCAACCGTACAGTAGAAACAGTTGCACGCCTTCCATACAGCTGCCGATTATCAATATATTTTAAAAAATTCATTATTAATATATTTTTTCTGAATGCATGCTGAAATATATTTCAAAGTGTATTTTGGAATGCATTGTGAAAATTGCTGTGAATATATTTTGGAATATACCGTATTTTTTGCTCCATAAGACGCATTTTTTTCCCCCAAAAGGAGGGGAAAACTGTGCCTGCGTCTTATGGAGCGAATACCTATTGCCTGACGCCCGGGACATGCAGTTTCGGGCGCCGGGCGAGTAGTTTTTTTGTACATTCAGCCCTGCTCCTGACAAGCAGAGCTGAATGTACAGTGGGAGCCGCTGCTCATTTAATACAATTGATCTAATTAGATCACTTGTATTACATCGAGCAGCGGCGGCGATCGTGTCCGCCCCCCCACCGTGGTTTTCGGGGTCCCCAGCTCCTCTGGGGGACCATGACCACGGCATAGGAGCTCACCATAGAGCCCCTTAAGCAGACGAAGAACGTCGTTCTTTGTCTGCTCTGTGTGATTACTGAGACCGTGGTGCTGTAATCACAGCGCCACCTGTCTCAGCGGTCACTGAACTGCAGCTTCTGTCACAGAATCCCTGTCACACCTGCGTCCTATGGAACGGAGCGCCTTATAAAGCGCAAAATACGGTATGTTAAATGTACATATGAATGCATTTAGCAATATATTGCTGCAACCATAAATTAGGGATGCACCGATACCGATACAAGCATTGGTATCGGCAGCGATACCGAGTATTTGCATGAGTACTCGTACTCGTGCAAATACTCCGATACAAAAAACGAGTACCTGTGCCGCGTCCGCCATCTTCAGGGACCCGAAACCGCCGCACACATGACCTCCATCACGTCTTCAATGTCACAAGATGGCCGCGAACTTCTCCTCCAAGTCCTCAATCATCTTCTCCATTCTGACCTCTTCTCCCGCTGATTGGCCGATTGGATGATGACAGGCTTCCTCACCAGTCAGGAGTGACTGGTGAGGAAG
>NW_017307131.1:252856-267144 GCF_000935625.1 Nanorana parkeri | reverse complement strand
TAGTACTGCAGCACTGCATGGGGGCTGGGCACAAAACTGCTGTTTAACTACATATAATATTTAAAAATAAATAAATAAATGACTATGTAGATATTGCTAACTTAGGCTTGTATCCCCCTAGTGGGGAAAATAGATGAGCACATGTCCAAACTCCAGACCAGAACATTGTATAGTGTGGCACAGCTATATCCAATTCTGCATACCTGGCTTTATATTATTAAAAAAATTTATAATAATATAAAGCCAGTTATACAGAATTGGATCTAGCTGTGCCACACTATACACTGTGTTCTGGAGTCTGGACATGTGCTCATCTATTTTCCCCGTGTCACAGCCTAGTCATCTGCTCCATTCTGACCTCTTCTCCCGCTGAAATGTATAGCATTGAATTCAAAAACATTTTGTGGATGTTGACAAAAAACAATAACACAGTACATTACAAAAAAACCTTCTTGTCATGAAAAATACAATACTTAGAAAATAAAACTTGTTCAAGACACAGATGATGAAAAAAATTTTAAACTGTGGTAAGTGACATTATAAAATGTATTTTTGTGATTCTGCTGAAGTCTTGACTGATGTTTCCTTCAGTCGATATTTCAACTCCGCAATTTTTCTGTTAACAGCATCACTTACTGTACGATACTTTTTGAAGTCTCATGAAACTTTGCCAAAGTAGCAGCTTTAAATAGTAAATGGAAAGTATTAAAAATATTAGATTTTTCTAGAACAAAAAGCCCTTCAAAATCAAAAACAGATGCAACTGTGTAAATTAAACTAACAATTAGGGACGCACCGATAGCATTTTTTCCAGTATGAGTACCGATACATTTCCTTTAATACTCACTGATGCCAATTTTTTTTTAGCGTCATGTGACAGGGCAAGCAGGGCTAAATGTAGAGCGGGGACTCTTAACTTTTAGAAACTGCACATAAGATCTTCTGTGTTGGAGGGCAAGAACCTGTCACCTCCAAACTAAGCTCACATAGCCTGTAAGCCTCTGTGTGATAGAAATAAAATTAAGTGAAAAAAATGAAAAAGTAAAAGATAAATAAATAAATAAAAATATATAGAAATGTAAAAAATAAAAAAGTGGTAACAAAATAAAACATTATAAAAAACAAGGGCAGGTAATAATATATACAAATGGGAGACATAAAATATTTGTGGCACTGAGTGCAGGGCTTATACTGCATGGTGACTGGGTGTGGTAGGGGAGCCATATACACAGGGGTGGACTGACAACACATGGGGCCCCCGGGCAATACGAGATTATGGGGCCCCCTTGTGCCTGGCCCATATACAAGCTCCACCCACATATACATTCTTGTGTTACAGAAATAATTTCTCCTCACTATTTTAAAATTAGCAGGTCTATTCACTAAAAGATGAATTGGTAGGAAAATTTCAACATCTAGACCAATATAGGAGATTTGGAAAATGAGATAAATGGCAGAATGTTTCTGGTTTGGCTATTTTGATGAGATTCTTCAATTCTGCCAATTATCCGGGGTGAATTTTAGGAGAATGATCAGGAGAATTGACAAGGGAACTGAATAATCTAGTTTAAAAAAAGCCAAATCAGAAAACAAATCTCCCATTTAGCTCACTTTCAAAATCATCTTTATTGGTCTAGATTTTAAAATTCTGCAATTCTACTAGTTCACCCTTTAGTAAATAGTCCTGTCAGTGTTTTAGTGCTCAATAGTAGATAACACAGAGTACAGGAGTAAAGAATGCAGAGCACGGTAATAACGAACGCAGAGCATGGTAATAACGAACGCAGAGCTTGGTAATAACGAACGCAGAGCACAGGAGTAAAGAACACAGAGCTCGGTAATAAAGAACGCAGAGCTTGGTAATAACAAACGAGGAGCACAGAAGTAAAGAACGCAGTGCACAGCAGTATATAATGCAGTACAGTTCGATTACAATATTTCTACACTGGGCACCTGAAACATTATATCAAGACAAAATCATTACTTTATGACTAAGGGCTTATTCACCCCATCCAGTGTGTTTATCTCACAGCCCTGTCGCATGAACCCACCGGATCGCTTAATCAGATGAGATAGATCTCTCCTAATACATGTAACAGTGCTGTCGTCTTTTAGGTTCAATCCCAAACTGCTCCCTAGGGAAAAAAAGAGGAAGTTTTTCACTGTGTAAACACTGGGTGTCTTCCTGCCTGAGATTAAAAAGGGAAGTGGCATTTCCAGACTTTTATAACATAAGGTCGCATGGAGAAGTAAGAGTTAAGGTGCCCATACACCTTACGATCGTACGATAACCGTATTCGATCGTGTTGATGGGCAGTGTGCAACTGCAAATACTGTACAATCGTACGACTTTTGTCTTTCAAGCAGGTTTGAAAACTTTGGTCGATCGTACGATTTTCGCAAGGTTTGTGGCGTTTCCATACGTCAAAAATCGTACGATCTACACTGCTCATGCGCAAACGAAAATACGTGTGGTCGATTGCCGCAATTCGTTCAGGTGCTTTTCTTTAATTACAGCTTATTGTACCTTGCGATAATCGGGGCAGGATGGGGCCCGCCGTACGACGGTTCGATCATTGGACGAAAAGTGTCGTACGATAATCATAAGGTGTACGGCCAGCTTAATTCTATTGGGAGTGGAAGGTGGAGATCACAAGGAACACAAAGGAATTATTTAATCACTGGCTAATTACATTCACCTTTGTGCTAGGTGCACAATTTACTTTATGCTGCATGATATATTTATCACAAGTGGACGTTCACATGCATTGTGTATGTCTGACTAAAGTGGACTAATATCACCTTGTTCAAGTATTTAACTTTGTTACCACATTTGAGTGGATACATTTTGTTACATTATTTGAGGCACCATAAGTTTGATACAATTGTATGTCATACAGCAAATGCTAAGTTTCACATACTGGATTTAGATATGGAGCACATTTGAGCGCGCGGCACAATTTACCTATGCTTATTATTATTTTGTTTTTTTCACTAGAATTAGTGCTTGCTGCTTAGTGAGTAGCTGAGCGTGAAGTCCATTGTTTATTTAATCTAGGACAACATAGCTGAACTGGAAAGTGAGCTGATTTGGAGAATTTTTCCAAATCAGCTATTTTGGCCTAGATTGTTCACTTCTTAGTAACAGGCTGAAAGTTAAACTAAATGGTTTATTCACTAAAGGGTGAAGAGTTTGGAGAAGGCAGGAGACGTGAACAATGTAGGACAACATAGCTGATTTGGAAAAATTCTTCAATTCAGCTCACTTTCCAGTTCAGCTATGTTGTCCTAAATTGCTCACTTCCCCTGCCTTCTCCAAACTCGTCACCCTTTTATGAATAACCCTGTAAATGTTGCATAGCAGTGGTCCATAGCTTTGACTTGCTGTAGAGCAGTACTGTAACCACAGCAATGGCTACATGTTGCACAATACAGCATAACTGCATTACAATGTAGTACGAGTGTCAGGGAGGGTACAGCCCATACTCATGTAAGGGGCCCGGGCAGCCTGGGGGCCTCACCCGGGACCCTTACATGAGTATCGGCAGGCGGTGAAAGGCGAGGAGGCGGCCAAGCCCCCGCAGTGCCGGAGGAGGCCTGGCCCAGCAGCGAAGGGCCCCAGCATTGTTGCTTCGGAAGCTTCGAGACAAGCGGGGGCCCCATCACCTCCCTCCTCTTCTGATGTTGGACCAACCGGAAGTGACCTCACGTCACTTCCGGCCAGTCCTGCGGCAGAGTAGCCCAGGTGTACAGGCACCCGGAGCAGGTAAGAGGAGCTGAGAGGGAGGGAGAGAGGGTGATACAGCCCTGCGCGTCACTAAGCCCAGCATCCAGCGTGTCACTAAACCCCGCGTCCAGCGCGTCACTAAGCCCTGCGTCCAGTGTGTCACTAAGCCCTGCGTCCAGCACATCACTGAGCCCTGAGACCAGTGGGCCACTAATCCCAGAGTCCAGTGGGTCACAAATCCCAGAGTCCATGGGGTCACGAATCCCTGTGTCCATGGGGTCACGAATCCATGCGTCCATGGGGTCACGAATCCCTGCGCCCATGGGGTCACAAATCCCTGCGTCCATGGGGTCACGAATCCTTGCGTCCATGGGGTCACGAATCCCTGCGTCCATGGGGTCACGAATCCCTGTGGCCCGGCCTAAAGCCGTGTAAGGGGCCCCAAAATTTCTGATGGCTGCCCTGACGAGTGCAGTAGGCACAAAGTGCAGTAGTGTATCACTGAACTGCAGCTATATTGTATCTTTACTTAATTAGATTGCACACCTACAACTGTACTTCATTTTACTGCAGACATACTTTTTTGTACTGCAGTTTTACTGCTATGAAACTTTAATGTACAGCAGTTGTACTGTTTTGATGCTTCCTTATATTGCAAACCTGCCTTTTTTTCTTAATTGTACTGCAGTTTTACTTCATTGTATTGTGGTTTTACTGCAGTTGTAATTCAATGTACTGCAGTTATACTACAGTTACCGTATTTGCCGGCGTATAAGACGGGGTTTGAGACCCAAAAAAATTGCCCGAAAATCGGGGGTCGTCTTATACGCCCAGCCGTCTTATACGCCGGCAAATATTTTTAAGTGGTTCTCTGAGTGGGGGCATTAGAGTCTCAGTCCCATTCTCTGCAGAAATGTATCAGCTTTCACTCACTGGTCTCATTATACATTTTGTGATACCACATCACCCTCCAGGAGTCATTCTAATTCCTCTTATGGGGACCAGATGTAAGAGGTGTACTGTACTCTATTAGTAGCCACTATTTTATGGCTGCTGTACAGTTTCTCCTGTCTAAATTTCCATCTACCAACTAGCTTTCGGTTTCCCTTACCAAAGCACAGGTTCTTGGACAGTGTCACTGGAGATGTTACATACACTTCACTACATGCTGAGGAACATTTCACACAACAGTAAAATGTAAAACCAAAACTGTGTGGCTTACAGTACAGGAAGTAATGTAATGAGTGGTCTGTGATCCAATGCTTAAGAAACTTTAACTGAAGACAAGGGATATGAAGTCATCAGCACTCCGGACATGTAATTGCATATCACAAATTTATTGCGACGAACAATGTCAAAGACATAATCACCAATGTTTCAGGGCCTTGCAGGGTCCTTTTCACAAGGCAACATAACATGACTACCATTGATCTGGTTTTGCTATGGTGCTATCTGAAGCTATCACTTAGAGCACCCACCTATTATTTGGAGGTTTAGTACCGTCAGGAGTGCAGCTTCATTAATCGACTTTAATTGAGGACTTCTCAACACAGATCATAACATCTTAGAAGATCAGGCACTCACTTTAATAATAAGAGTGTTATTAAACTGTGGTTGATGCATCTAGCGCTATACAGCAATCATTCTCTACAAGAGTCTGTTAAACATCTCAATTCTTGGGGGTACTCGGTCCCTGTTTTATATCCACAAGAATAGGGAAATGCCATCGATTGATTACATGGTAGGCATTGGTTTCTCCCACTGTACAGAAAAGGTGTTACTTCCATGACTACCTCCACACCCAGCAACAAGTGCTCTCTCTACAATCAGATATTTTCTCCAGAAAGCAGAACCTCTGCTGTTATACTACAAAGAGAGGAATGGGGCCAAAATATGTTAGCATTCCTTTACATACAGGAAAATTATACCTTTAATCCACAGTGAAGGTTACCAGCCACTAAAAATAGCGGGAGGATTTAAAATGATTCAGGCAGCCATGGCAAGGTAGTTGGTAGGTCACAGTTCTTACAGAGCCAGATAACAATCCAAGAGTTGCTTCATACCAGAAATAAGTCAAATACTTTAATGTCCTCTCCAAATCACCATGAACATGGCTGAACCGTGACTTGAGGCTCTAAATTGCAGGATATAAAGAAAACTTTCTTCTTTAAAAATTGTGGATAATGGTGCAAAATTGCACCACACACAGGTTAAAGTTTGCATAACAATACACACAAGCTGCAATGAAATTGTTGAAAAGCCTTATCAATTTTTAGTTCTTTGATATTAACATTTTGTTAGGTGTTTCCTGAAAGTCTGTAGATATGTAAACATCAAAAAATATTTGTACAGGTATGAAAAAAATGAAAATAGAGCAAATATGGTACTTCTCATTGAACAAATTAAGCTGTTATCCAACACTCTTGTTTGTGTTGTTATGGTTTCATAATTATTAGCTTACTTCCAATTAAATTTTTCTGCTGAGACAGATCAATAATGTACTAAGCCTCAGGCAAAAATCATATTTGAAGGTTGAGCAGAAATATTAAGTTTAAAGGAGAATTATGGGGAAAGTAAAATGCACTCACCCCCATAGAGCTGACGTGTGACACTGCAGATGTCACACGTCGGCTCTATTGATTAAGAACTGAGTGATCACATACTGCTAATCACTCAGTTCACGATCTTCTTCCTGGAGAAAGAAGTGACTGGAGGGACAGACTTGGAAGGGGGCGGGCACAGCTGGCTCAAGAGAGGCAGAGCCAGCCGTCAATGAGGTAGCGGAGTGGATCCTGACAATATTGTTGTGATCCATCCTGGCTGCAGTACAGCTCTGTCAGCAAAAAGCAGGCAATAGCCCACTATATGCTGAGTTTTGGGTCACAGGAGGACATTAGTAAATGTCCTCCTGTGACCCTAAGTAGAACTATGGCCAAAAAAGGTGTGGCCATAGTTCTCTTTTAAAGTGTAGGTGTGTCGCCTGATTACCTATGACCTGTTACTCAATGTAAGTAACAAATATAGCATTATTTCTCCCAGGATTTATTGAGGGACACAGTATACATGGTTTTACATACTGTATATATACATACTTGCTACTTTTAGAAGATTCAACACTGGCCAAGCAAAGCCTAGAGCTACACCCCTGCATGTACAGCACAAGCTCAGTTTAAAATAGTGTTCTGAGAAAGTAAGATGTATTTGTCTCCAGCTTTCTGGGGGAAGACTCTAAAGTTGAAGATTCTTCCATCAAGCAGCTGCTGCCAGTATTATACTGGAACACATGACCCTGTATAATCACCCCAGCAGCCAGTGGTCTCCAGTGGCTAGGGCTAGGACAGAAGTAATTACTCTGGGTTGCTGGTTCTTATACCAGTGTTTACCTTTGCCTAGGTTTCCCAGACTTTTACTGATTTGGCTGGGATCATCTGTCAGGACCTTGTTTCTGAGGGTTTGCCACTAGCAGGAGCACTAGCAGGTGCTATCACCCACCTTCCCCAGACCTGCATGCCAAACTCTTTGATGTGGAAATGTGAACCTTCACTTAGGTGCTCCTTTTACGTGCAGGTGACCCACAAAATGAAGGTCTTGCCTTACCTGTGGATAGCATGGTGTGAGGACATCTGTTACTATCTGCAGTTTCTTGGGTCTAAAACATTTCCGACACCTCGGAGAATACATAAGGCATTGTCCAGAGAGTAGAAAAAAAAATCTTTCTTAACCTCTTTTTTTGCTTTAGATCTCCCTCTTTGACACAGAGAGGGACAGCTTTATTCCAAGCAGTACAAGAGCTTGTATATCAGGGTGAGGTGACTTCTATGTCGACTCGGATCAATACAGGGGGTTTTACTTGAATCTATTTACCATAACCAAGCAATAGATCTGCCTGTCCTGTTGTGGACCTCAAGGTGCTAAATGCTTTTTTGCGCACCTGAAAGTCCTAAATAAACTTCATTTGGTGGTGATTTTCCTTCAACAGGGAGGGTTCTTGGTCTTTAGTGAACATTCAAGATACATATCTCTGTGTTCACATTATTCTGGTCACCTCTATACATGATGCATAAGTAAGCCTGGCAGCAACATGAGAGGTAGAACACATCTTTCACTGGACAGAAAGTTGGGTCCTAGCTTTCTTTACAGTCTACATACCTGAAGTGGAGAACTGGCAGGCAGACTACCTAAGGCTCCAATGCATCAATCCAGGGGAGTGGTATCTTCACCAAGATGCATTTCAATAAATCTGTCAATGATGGGCTGCCCTGCATGTGGATCTGTTGTTGTCCCATTAAAATCCCCAAATGAGCCGGTTCGTAACCAGAGCAAAGGACCGGCTAGCAGACACAGAAGATTCTCTGGCTGCCCTTTGGCTATAGCAGAAGGAATTACTAATAAAGTGTTATGATTGCGCTTGATTGTCTAAGAAGAACTTGGTATTCTGATCTAGTTTGTCTGGTTGCCAATGCTCCAGTGCTACCTTCCATTTCAAGTGAACATTCAGGTTCAAGGCCCGAATTCACATACGATTAATGTTGCTGCTCATATTCCCTGTTACAGATATGAATGCTAAAAGGACATTTACAAGTCTGTAAACAAAATGTGGAACACCAAGGAAACGTCAAGTATAAAAAACTAGAGAAAATTAAATGCTTTTCAAAAAAAAAAAAAATGAAATAACAATTATGCCAACTTAACAAAATGTCCTTACTCATCTTCCATTCAATACAAATAATGACTTTTGTGATAATCATAATGCATTAATAGGCAGATACCTTTGCTCTAGTTAACCACCTGTTGCATACATTTAGAGCACTTCATTGAAAACTTTACAAACGCCAATGTCCCATTAGTCATATAAAAAGAAACAAATGTATCATTGGGACTTTAGCAATGTATTAATGGTAAAAGAAACAGAAGAATTTTGTCTCTTAAAATGCATGTCTTTTTAATTTTCTCTAAATCAACATTATAAATAAGAGTCACATAGAGACCATAGTTTAAGTATTGTTAAGATGCAGTGCGCTTTTAACAAAGCAGTGCTTATCACAGCATATACATGCAATAGACATCCGTATTTAATAACGGATCTCTATTAGTTGAGAGAATTAATTATATTACACTTTATAACAGTTTGTATACGCACAAAATTCATACTTTTTCTGTTATACCTGTATTATACCACTATTGGTCATTGCCCCCCTCAAGCTTTACAGATGTGCCCATGTACGATCCCATGGGGGCTACTGTTTCTCTGTGGGCATTGATTTAAAAAAAACAAAAACATTTAACATGTGTTAAAATCTTATGAATAGATGTACTGAACACAATATATATGTATATCCTGTAATAGCCATTATTCTGTAAAAAATATATCATATACCCATTAGTCTGTCTCCATCTGATAATCTCAAATTTTAAATGATTTGAATATGCTGTAGAGACAATTTAATAATGAGATATTATTAAGATAGAAAATACTGTTTTATTCACACTTAACACACTGCTAAAGTACCATTGATACATTTATTTATTTTTCTATAATAACAATGCAGTATTTGGATATTACTGCACTTTAGAAGGTTGCCAAAATTGCTGCATGCAGGAGTTTGGGAGAGCAAATAAAAGCACACAGCTCTAGCGCACCTCCATTCCTGAATATGGGCAGGAGTTTACATACGGTCCTAATATGACCACATCAAGATTATAGGCTCCCTAATATTTGTGTGACTGTCTGGTGGTTCTGTAATCAAAGGCATTTGTAAGATACTTACCAAAAAGCCATCATGAGTTCATGAGTGCCCCTTGCAACATGGTCCTGTTCTCAAGATTATGCGCAAATATGCTCTGAATAGTGGGCGTGCGTGTATTGGAGAAATTTGCACAAACGTACTGACATCAGAATTCCTGTGCACAGACGTCAACAAGATGCGCATGTTTTTGTATGTGCACGCATGCTTGCTCATCGACATCTGATAGGCTATAAAATAAGTGTCAGTCGTGAGCCCATTGCTGACTGGTCTTCAGCTGTGTCCTGTAATGTGTTCCTGTTGCCCGACCTTGTTACTCTGTAAACCTGTGCTTGACCTCGGCTTACCTTCCTGACCTTGCTCCTGATCACTGATTGCCACCTTTACCTGACCCTGACTTCACTGCTCTTACTGATGTGGTACTGCATCTCTGCACCTGCTCCGCTGTGTGTAACCCTGGCCTGTGACCCCGACGATGATTCTGATCCAACTGTGGTTCCTGCTGGGCTCCGCTCAGTTTCTGTCTTCACGGTCCCCAGGCCCTAGCCCTCTGTTCAGCTCAGTCTCCATCCAGGCATGTCATGCAGCAATGCATACATGATCTGACTACCAATACATTAGGTTTAAAATAATTCAATGTGTCTGAATTTATTACAGGAACAAGAATTTCCCAGCACACTCACCAGCCAGGCTGCAAAAAAAAAATACAAACTAACTACTAGGGTTAAAAACAGAGGTTTTAGTTGCACAACTTTTGCAAAATATGTGGAAACCGCACAGCCTCATCAAGGCCCCTCTGTACAGTGTGGTCCTAACTCTATTCTATGAGAGGATCTATCTTGGAGCATAAATAGCAAAGGATGAATTGGGTGAAGGTTTGCCAAGAGGTAGCCCAACCTCCTTAAAGGCACAGGGACTCACCAGAAGCCCCATACAACACAATGGCAGCTGAAGCCCCCAGTGTGTCCCCACACCAATTCGAACAAGTGAAACAAATGGCTAGCAATTCATAACTAGCAATTCATAACTAGCTTTAAGCAAGGTGCACATGGGAGGGCTTTATTACATGGGCACATTTTAACTTATACTGGAAAAATATAGTAACATGATGATTTATAAACACAAGATTCAAGGAAAATAGTTGTTTTACTTTAGCAATTGAAATAACGTGTATTTTCTGAATCACTGAGCTCTGATTAGTTTAAGTTGGACACAAAATTAGCATCAAAATTAGCATCACTGAACTATATATAACCCCACAAATTGAAGATTTCACCAAAATGATCTTTATGCTGATTAAGGTTCCGTTTTAAATGTTCCCAACATTCTACTCTTTTTACTGGACTGGAAAATGTGCTTAAGAGGGTGCAGAAAAAAGATAATAAAAACAGTGGTGGAAAAATTGTATTTCCTCCCGACAGGCATAATTTTCTGACAATGTTTTGTCTGTTTTGTAGTTTTATCTAGTCTTTTCATTTCAGTCTTTTCATTTCACCCTTAAGACAGGACACCATGAAAACAGAACACTGGTGGCAACTAGTAGTAATCACAAACAGGGTTATTCACCTAGCTGCCTGAATAACCGAGCCGAAGTGAAGTGAGCCGAATGCTGTTCGGCTATTCACTTCAGCCTTGTACGGCTGATTTCAGCTGTACATCGGCTAAAATCAGCCACACATCGGCTGCCTTCGGTCAGCTAAAGATACTCTGCATGTTCAGCTGAGCAGAAGTGCAGAAGGAGTTTTCGACTCAGCTGATCCAACAACTGGATCGGCTGAGCTGAAGCTTGGGCAGCTCACTCGCTGCCATTCGATCCTATTCTCATAGGGGCCCAATGGCAGTGAGTGAATAGCCGAATGCTGCCGAGCGGCACTCGGCTTGGCTATTCTGCTTGGTACCTCCGAGGTAGCGAGCAGAATAGAAAACATTTTAAATGTTAAAACAATTATTTAAAAAATTGTTAAAAAATAGGAGAATTATAAAAAATACAGTTTAAAGAAAAGAAAAAAAAAGGAAAAAAGAATGTAAAAAAAAACCCTGATGCACGCCAACCCGACCGCACACGACAAACTCCTGCGGCATAATGAAGCATCTGACAGATGCCGGCAAAATGAAAACAATTGGCTTATTTGGGGAGGCTGATCTGTCATTACAACTGGGCGGAGTGAGCCGTGAGATCACGGCTGGCACCGCCAAGCTGTCATTTGCGTGGAGATTGCGTGGAAGCATATGGGTTTGGCTGCTGTAGGTCTATAGTGAATAGCCCATACAGCAACCCTTCGGTTCGACTGAACCCAAGGGCTCAGGCGGCCGAAGCGAGCCAAAGGATCAGCCGAAGCTACGGCTGGATCCTTCTGCTCCATCGTAAATAACCCCCAAATTTTTTTTATTAATAGCTAAATGTAGTAACAACTATTGATTTTGTTGGCAACAAGTTTGACACTATGCACTGAACATGCTTATAACAGCCATTGGAAAGGGCAACTAAGTAGTAAATGAGAAGGGTGTGGAACCTCTTCATGTACTTTCCCCATCATGACCCCCACTCCATCCTTAGATTTAATGAAACTCTTACTACCACCACCAGACACTGATTGAGATGCCTTATTAGTAGTAAAAGTTATTGTGGCATCCTATGTCATGCTTTTACCTTGCCTAGATGAAGAATAGTACAGTAGTGTCTTATGCCTGTCAGGACTGCAAAGGTGAATGAGGAAACCAGTTCACAATGTAAAATATCTGTAAAGGGTTTATGAGCCTTCTCGTCTCATGTTGCCCATTCACTCGTGGGATCCCTGAAAAAAAATCTGTATACGTTCTAGGGTAGATTGAAGCCTACACAGAGTTACAGGCCTTCCTCCACACAACAGCATGGCAGCTAAGGTTAAGAAAAATCGAAGTATGCAAAGTATTATAAGTACTATAGTCTCACTATAGGATGTAAACAAAATTCTAAAAAAAGGCGCAAATGGAGAGTATGGAGAGCCAGCTAGGTAAAAATCTTAGGGAGCACCAGCGTTGCCCGGGACCTAAAGCTGCCCAATACAATTTGCAGGGGGACATTTTGTGTTGCCTGCCAACAGTCACTAATTTTAAAGAAATTTCCTGCATTATAAACTTGGCTTAATTAGAACTTATAAACATTGCTCTAAAATCTTAATCTAGCTATTTATTTAACTGTTTTAACTACATACACATTTGTATACATTTATTTATTTTAATTATTTATTTACGAAAAGGCAGAAGAATAGCAACATACACCGGTACATGAAAGTGCAATAATGGCATAACTCAACATAGAAATAATCGTATGCAACTTAACACGTAAAAGTAGTGGCACAGATATTTAGCATTCTTCCAAGTGCTTTTCAAGAGCAGCCCCGTTGAGAAAACCAGTTTCATGTAAACCATTAAGTGGTAGAAAGTGTGACTATTCCTCCTATCCGATTTTTACCAAACTTAGGCAATAGAAAACGAAGGTGGAAAGTAAGTCCTTAGGATAAGTGGACAGAAAAGAAGAGAGATATAAGGAAGGAGTAGCTCTGCTCTAGGGAGATATCATTTTTTTTTTAGCAGTTACAGTGATTTTTGTTCACATTTTATTCCCATAAAAGGTAAAATAGCCACTTTTAAAAAATTGTGCAGTATTATAATAAATAATATAATATCATGTAGAAAACAATATTTATGAAGTCTAACCTGACAAGTTATAATGCCTTATTAATTCACCAGTAATGTAGTAGCAGATACTTATATCTTGTTTGTTTTGCAGTATTTGTGTGGAGTGCATCTGTTTTTTATTAGCTCAAGTTAAAATCCCACTTACATAATAGAGTGTTCTATTGGCAGCTGGCAAGCACCCAGCACACACACATCCTATAAATCATTTCAAGGTCAGATGCATGGGAGTATTTTCATGTTGACATTATGCGCTTGTGGGTTTCACTTCCTTTAGTTGCTGCGGGATATTTTTCCATCTGTTGGTGAGAAGGATACATTTTATCTGCAAGAAAGAAGCAAATATTTTATGGCCACATTCATATTTACTAGCACTTATACATCTATTGTTTATTTTGATAAGCGGTGTGTAACTTTACCTGACTAGACTCTGTAGCAGGTTTAACTTTTTTGCATTTGCAGTCTAATCTAAATATAGTATACATTTTTTTGTGACAAGATATTTAATTTATAAAACAATTTTTCCATTTTATTTAAATTATTAATTAATTATTGATGTATTTGATGCTACAACATTTATACTGTATAGCCTATTTAAAGTGCAGCAGCCCAACAGCTCTTGCAGAGAATACAGGGATAAACACATTTGGCATAAAATATTTAGTAGACATCTTTTGACACTGACCTTTCTGCTGAGTCCTGCGATACCTGTTGTGGCTACTGATGGTTTGAAGGTTTTTGCAGGTAGCAAAAATCCTGTGTCTTGGCTAGGAGCAGGGGTGTTGGCAGCGCCAGGCACCCAGGACACGTGCCTCACATCTCTTGCTGAGTGACCTGGGTCCTTATGCCACTAATGCTTGCAGTTTGTTTCCTAGCCATCACTTCAGTGTCACTAGCCAGCCAGCAATAATAATCCACGCTGCTGCAGGTTGGGGGGCGGTGCCGGCCTTGGGTGGAGCCAAGTGGTGTGGCCAGGCTAGTGAACTGCTGATAGGGCTGTGTTAGTAAGTAATGCTGTCCTGAGCCCTACCAGCAGTTCAGTGGGCTGGCCATGTCATTTAGCCCCACCCAATGCCAGCACTGTCCACAGCCACATGGATTCTCGTTCGGGCCCTATGTGAATAGGAGCGAACGGCAGC